>NC_056720.1:15685915-15960750 GCF_018831695.1 Puntigrus tetrazona | reverse complement strand
AGACAGATATAAAGAGAATTATGTACAACATACCAAAAAAATAAAATGTACAACACAGCAAATATAAAAATATAGAAAAAAATAAAAATATATACTATAAACATTCAAATCAATACTATAAACATTCAAGTTTGAAACATAACCTGCATATGGTGAGAAGATATATTTCAAAAGAATGTATTTCATTTTATATATTGAACTGTATATCATATAATAGATTTCGTACATTTGCATATTATGAGATTTAACAGCCAAGACATACTAGGCACACAGTAGGCTTCAGTGTCATCCGTCTAAAATGTACATGTATTCTTCTGCCATTTTTTCACACCCAAACTCACTAAAGTAAAATGTGTTTTGATCCTACTAAGTGTTCTCTCTCTGAAGCTTTCCTGTGCTTTAAACACACATGCTGAGTGAGTGGAACTTCACATGTACTCTCTGAATCAAAATACACATGCTTTCATTAAAAAAATTCATTGAATTTATCACCAAATGGTAGTGGCCCTCATTTTCTCTCAAACTGGCATCACAAAGAAAACATGGCATCAGTAGACCTCTAATATGATAATGAGGTCATTAAAAAAGCTTTATGAAAAACATATGTTTAATGCGCTCAAGATATAATCTAAAAAAATAGTATATATTATATATTAAACTCAGAACTGTACAACTGATCAATTGAGCTTCTGATTTCATTTAGTAGCAGAACATACTAGCACACAGTGGGGTTTGGTGTCCATCCGTCTTCGTACTACATGTAGCCTCTTCTGCCATTTTTCATACCCAGACTCACAAGAGTAAATGTGTTTTGATCCTCGTTTTAATTCTTCTTCACTGAAGTATTCTGTATGGTCTATTCACATGCTGGCCACGTGGAATTTCAGGCATGTATTCTCTGAAACAATATTCACAGGCTTTTAATAACATGCAGTGAATGCATCACCAATTGATTTAGGCCCAGCATTTCCTTGAGACTGTCATCACTAAGAAACTATGGCATTTTTTAAATCTAATATGAAAATTACATAATCAAATTAAATGAAATGTTGAAGATATTTTAAAAATACTGTATACACACACTAGGAGGGAGTGTGTATGTATCTACACACACACAATATATATGTATGTATGTGTATATACAGTACTCAGCGAAAGTTTTAGGCAGGTGTGGAAAAAAATGTTGTGAACAAAGAATGCTTCAAAAGCGAAAGTGCTAAACATTTATTTTTTATAAATGAACAAAAATGCAGTGAATGAAAAAAAGAGAAATCTAAATCAAATCAATATTTTGGTGTCAATATTTCCATTCTCAAAACAGCAATTCTTCTAGGTACACTTGCACACAGTTTTTGAAAGGAACTTGGTGGTAATACGTTGTCTCCAAACATCTTGTAGAACTAATCCACAGATCTTCTGTTTATGTGGGCTTTCTCACAATCCTTCTGTCTCTTCATGTAATCCTGCCACACACTCAATGATGTTGAAATCAGGGCTCTGTGGGGGCCATGCCATCACTTCCAGTACTTCTTGTTCTTCTTTACAATGAAGATAATTCTTAATGACTGTCATGAGAATAAATTTGGGGCCAATCGTCTCCCTGATGAATAAGTATCTACACTGTATTTCTTAGCATTTAGAACTCCATTAATCCTGACCAAATCTACAACTTCATTTGCATAAATGTAGCCCCAAACGTTCAAGGAACCTGCACCATGCTTCACTGTTGCCTGTAGACACAGTAGATGGGTGTACCTGGGTCCCACTGGTTTCTGCCAGCTCTGAGCTAATGGCATCCTGCTCGTCATCTTCCGATCTTTAAAGCGTAATAAGCTTCTGATGTGTCTTTCAAACGCTGCACTAAGTTTCCTTGGCCGACTACTGCGACCACAATCCTCAAAAGTTGCTCCGTTTCTTTGTGCTTCTTCAAAAGAGCTTGAACAGCACATCTTGAAACCCCAGTCTGCTTTTGAAGTCTTTGTCTGGGAGAGACAGCATTGATGCAGTATAACTACCTTGAGTCTTGTTGCTTTGCTCAATTTTGCCATGACTGGGTTTCAACCCCACGTGACATTGGTTTTCATTAGCACTTGTTTTGGGTATATCTGGTTGATCACACACTTGACTATAATCCTACAAAATCCCTGACTTTGTACAAGTGTACCTGTAAGAATTGATGCTGGTTTGAGTGCAAAAGGTAAGTGCAAAACCAAATATTGATTTGATTTAGATTTTTCTTTTATTGGCCTCCATTTAAATGGACAAAAATAAACAATAATACTTATTCATATTTCAGAATTTTTTTTGTTTACAGTATTTTTTTAACACCTGCCTAAAGCTTTTGCATAGTATTGTGTGTATATATATATATATATATATATATATATATATATATATATATATATATATATATAATATAATATACACTGACTGGCCACTTTATTAGGTACACCTTACAAGAAGATGGGTACACACTGTGGTCATAAAAGGATGGACATGGTCAGCAACAATACTCAGGTAGGCTGTGGCATTGACACCTATGCTCAACTGGTACTCATTGGGCCCAAAGTGTGCCAAGAAAATATCCCCTGGTTAATTCATTACACCACCATCAGCAGCCTGAACGTTGAAACAAGGCAGGATGGATCCATGCATTCATGCTGTTGACACCCAATTCTGTCCCTAGCATTTGAATGTTGCAGAAGAAATCAAGACCCATTAACCAGACAATGTTTTTCCAATCTTCTATTGTTCAATTTTGGTGAGCTTGTGCAAATTGTAGCCTCAGTTATCTGTTCTTAGCTGACAGAGTGACACCCAAGTGTGGTCTTCTGCTGCTGCAGCCCATCCACTTCAAGGTTCGACATATTGTGCATTCAGAGATGCTCTTCTGCATACCTCCGGTTGTAACGAAGTTAGGCAGTTATTTGAGTTACTGTTGTCTTTCTATCAGCTCGCATCAGTTCTGGCCATTCTCCTCTGACTTCTGGCATCAAAAGGCATTTGCCCGACAGAACTGCCACTCACTGGATATTTTCTCTTTTTCAGACCATTCTCTGTAAACCTTAGAGATGGTTGTGTGTGAAAATCCCAGTAGATCAGCAGTTTCTGAAATAGTCAGACCAGCCTGTCTGGCACCAACAACCATGCCACGTTCAAAGTCACTTAAATCACCTTTCTTCCCATTCTGATGCTCAGTTTGAGGTGCAGCAGATCGTCTTGACCATGTCCACACTCATTGAGTTGCTGCCATGTGATTGGCTGATTAGAAACTTGCGTTAACAAGCAGTTGGACAGGTGTACCTAATAAAGTGGCTGGTGAGTATATAAATATATATATATATATATATATATATATATATATATATATATATATATATATATATATATATATATATATATACACACAGACACACACACTCCTCCAAAAGTATTAGGTAAATGAGGTTAATTGCTTTATTCTTATTATAGACTGAAAACATTTGAGTTTGACATCAAAAGATGAATATCAGAATATCATATGTTTGGGATCATAAGCAGATCCTTTTTTTCTCCAAACGTTTCTGTCACTTTGGTAAAGGTTAATCTTTGTCTTATCGGTCCATAAAACTTCTCATCTCATCTCTGTACTTTTTGTAAAGCACCTTCTGATGTAGCCTATGTACTTGTGATCATGAAGTCTTCTCAACTCCAGATTGTGATACCTTCACTCCTGCCCTCTGGATGTTGTTGCTTATCTCACAGTTGTTTTAGGGTCTTTCCTGACAGCTCTTACAATGATTCTGTCATCAATTGCAGTTGTTTTCCTTGGTCTACCTGTTTTGATGTTTGTTACTTTGCACATCAGTAGCTTCCTTCTTCAGGACATTCCAAATGGTTGAGGCAACTATGGCCAATGTATGTGCAATGTCAGTTAGGCACAGGTGTAGCTTTCTGAGCTAATCATCTCAACTAGCACTGCGTGTGTGTATAAATAATCACAGTTTTCTTGCATTCCTTCTCCATCCCAACTCCGCACTTTTCATTTTTTCATCCCATGCTTGGGATAGAGGGGGTTCTATGGGTTTGGGCCACATAGACACAGAGCCCTCACCCAGGTCAGCATGCCAAAATATGCTTAATATTTCTTAATCAGATTATATTTAAGGATGAACTTGTGAATAGCTTTTTTTCACCCATAGACAGTTCTCTGGTTTTTGTGGTTACATCTTAGCTATAAATGCACCTTATACAGACAAAGCCCAAATCTCAAACTGTCGCTGTATAATGAAATTGCATACTTCCCTACTATATAGTATATTAAAAACAGTATGCGTAGGCGAGTAGTATGTCTGAATTCATAGTATTGAAAAAAAACAGTAGGTAAAAAATACCCAGATAACCTATTGTTTCCTGGAGTACACATACAATGAACACTTTAATATCCCATGAGGTCATGGGAGAAGAGACGTCATATTCGAAAAACCTACTCAAGTAGAATGCCATTTTGGACACAGCTTGAGTGTAGACATTCATTGCTAATTATTGTTTGAATAATTATAGGACACATCTGGGTAACAAAATACACATGTCAGTCACATGTTCCAATACTTTTGCTCACATGAAAAATGGGTGGGCTCAAACAAAAGGTCTTTTAAGTTGTGTGTCAGATTCAGATGTAGATACCCAGAATAAAAATCTAGCACGTAAATATCTGTTTTTAGTCTACAGACAGAAAAATAAATGGATTGGCCACGCTGTCCCAATACATTTGTAGGGAAGTGTAACTGTAAGTATAATTTTTTTAATTCATTTTCAAATGAAATTTAAAAGAAGAACGTACTTGCACACAGTGGTTTTGGTGTCCATCCGTCTCGTGTACATGTGGCCTCTTCTGCCATTTTCTCATACCCAGCCTCGCAAGAGTAAATTTGTTTCGATCCCAGTTTCATATCTCCGAAGAAGTTATCAGATGGTTTGAACACATTCTGGTTATGTGGAATTTCACATCTAATCTCTGAAACAAGATTTGCATGCTTTTAATTACACGCAAAAATGTGTTTACTCAGAGCTTCATATTATTACGGTTAACCAATTCCTTAAATAGTAAATAGTGGAGTCAATGCCCAACTGTATTCAAGATATTTCTTTCTTTCTGTATAGTGGAGACTGGGGCTAGCTAGTAATCATCTTACGAAGAGATGCAGAAAAAAACGAACAATTAATTTTAAGAAGCCATTGCCAATTTTTTTATGAATAACACAAAGATGTTAAAGGTGTACTAAAAGGATTTTGAAAAAATCGCGCTCTAAATCACGCTGGCAGCCAATCAACATTTTGTGATGACAGAGAAGTGCTCAATTGTTATGCACGGTACTGATGTTAATAGATCTGGTATAAATAGAGATGACACCTAATAAAGATGGAAATATCAGAAAACAAAACATTAAAAAGAAGGGGTTACGATAAGGCAGCAGGTGGGACCCAAATACATATCAGAGCAGCTTTCCAGCACTGATTAGAATTCGAGGAGCAGGAAGGGTTTAAATCAGACAAAGAGGTTGCATTGTTTCTTCCTGATAGGATTAACACTGATTTTGTTTAATCTCACACAATTTATCCGTGTTGGCTTTTTTTTGAATATTCTTGTGTATCATTTTAGGCTTGTTTGAGATAAACTATACTGCCTGCTGGAATAACCACTTGCAGTCGGTGAAATTGATGGGTTATGCTTTTGAAGTCGTGACTTCACGGCCTCAAAACCTGCCTGGAACGCGATCATCATCATTAAAGCCGAGACATCAAGTCTTTTTTTTTTTTTTTGTACAATTATAAAAACAGGCCTCTAACACTAGTTTACACTCAATTTTTTCTGTTATATAAATAAAAAAATGCTACGTGCACAACACTACGCTAATTCAGACTTGTTTTAGTACAAACCGGATTCCAAAAAGTTGGGACACTATACAAATCGTGGAATAAAACTGAATGCAATGATGTGTAGGTGCCAACTTCTAATATTTTATTCAGAATAGAAACATAACTCACGGAACAAAAGTTTAAACTGAGAAAATGTACCATTTTAAGGGAAAAATATGTTGATTCAGAATTTCATGGTGTCAACAAATCCCAAAAAAGTTGGGACAAGGACATTTTCACCACTGTGTGGCATCTCCCTCTCTTTTACAACACTCAACAGACGCCTGGGGACAGAGGAGACCAGTTTCTCAAGTTTAGAAATAGGAATGCTCTCCCATTCTTGTCTAATACAGGCCTCTAACTGTTCAATCGTCTTGGGCCTTCTTTTGTTGCACCTTCCTCTTATGATGCGCCAAATGTTCTCTATAGGTGAAAGATCTGGACTGCAGACTGGCCATTTCAGTACCGGATCCTTCTCCTCACGCAGCCATGATGCTGTGATTGATGCAGAATGTGGTCTGGCATTATCTTGTTGAAAAATGCAGGGTCTTCCCTGAAAAAGATGACGTCTGGATGGGAGCATATGTTGTTCTAGAACCTGAATATATTTTTCTGCATTGATGGTGCCTTTTCAGACATGCAAGCTGCCCATGCCACACGCACTCATGCAACCCCATACCATCAGAGATGCAGGCTTCTGAACCGAGCGTTGATAACAACTTGGGTTGTCCTTGTCCTCTTTAGTCCGGATGACATGGCGTCCCAGATTTCCAAAAGAACTTTGAATCGTGACTCGTCTGACCACAGAACAGTCTTCCATTTCGCCACACTCCATTTTAAATGATCCCTGGCCCAGTAAAACGCCTGAGCTTGTGGATCTTGCTTAGAAATGGCTTCTTCTTTGCACTGTAGAGTTTCAGCTGGCAACGGCGGATGGCACAGTGGATTGTGTTCACTGACAATGGTTTCTGGAAGTATTCCTGAGCCCATTCTGTGATTTCTCCCTTTACAGTAGCATTCCTGTTTGTGGTGCAGTGTCGTTTAAGGGCCCGGAGATCACAGGCATCCAGTATGGTTTTACTGCCTTGACCCTTTCTCACAGAGATTGTTCCAGATTCTCTGAATCTTTGGATGATGTTATGCACAGTTGATGATGATAGATGCAAAGTCTTTGCAATTTTTCGCTGGTAACACCTTTCTGATATTGCTCCACTATCTTTCTGCTGTAACATTGTAGGAATTGGTGATCCTCTACTCCATCTTGGCTTCTGAGAGACACTGCCACTCTGAGAAGCTCTTTTATACCCAATCATGTTGCCAATTGACCTAATTAGTGTTAATTGGTCTTCCAGCTCCTCGTTATGCTTAAATTTACTTTTTCCAGCCTCTTATTGCTACTTGTCCCAACTTTTTGGGATTTGTTGACACCATGAAATTCTGAATCAATATATTTTTTCCCTTAAAATGGTACATTTTCTCAGTTTACACTTTTGTTTCGTGATTTATGTTCTATTCTGAATAAAATATTAGAAGTTGGCACCTACACATCATTGCATTCAGTTTTTATTCACGATTTGTATAGTGTCCCAACTTTTTTGGAATCCGGTTTGTACTTGCATATCATTGCTCTTTTGTTGATTTGAATTGCTTCCAATGTCCTCATTAGTAAGTCACTTTGGATAAAAGCATCTGCTAAATGACTAAATTTAAGATGCACATGCATATCTGACTAATCTTTGACTTTTTAAATGAATGCATATTTAAGACAAAAGTCTTATTTATGATTTTCAGTTTTCTTTAAGATAATAAAAGCAACAGTGATTTCAATAACAAACAACATGTAAAAGTATGGAATTTGTGGTAAAAAGCGCACCTGCTTTTGGGTGCACAGTAACTAACATGATAATTAATAGATGGCTAAATTTCTATTTGTTGACATGGCATGGTTAGATTCAGATTGCAAATATGATATATTATGTTGAGTGTCTATATTATAGATAATCATAATCTTATTTAAAACATCATATGAATTATATCATATAATAAAATATAATTTGTTGTTACTGCTGTAAACTTAAAATATTCATTTATTATTGGATTGATTGAATTGCTAAATTATATTTAGGGTCTCTATCATTAATTTATGCATTTGCATATATTTATTTTTTTTGAGTGTGGTCATAGAGTGATAGTCACAATAGTGACTGGTGGTATAATGGCAAACTTTTTTATACAATACAAATCCAATCGCAGTTGAAAATGGCAATAATATGTTGTAATGGCAAAATATTGTGCTAAATTAAAAATTCAAATGTTAAAAATAGCACAATAATGATGTTATAATACTCGTATCAATGATTTCAAAATGGTATTCGAAATTCGAAAATGTACAAAAAAGTAACAATTTTGAAATGCGGTGATGGAAGGATTTTTCTTTCTTTTACCTCAGTGTTCCTATCAATGTTGCATTAGTTTTTTCATGCATAATAATAACTCTAGAATGTGATCAAACTGTTTAAAACAGATGATGTAAGATAAATAATTTTTATGACTGCAGAAACATGTGATTTCGTTACTCACCATGTTCCATCGGTCCCAGTTGTGGCCAAATTTTTCATACATTTTTTTTATTTTTTTTTTAAATAAATAATTATTGATTAATGGGTTGTTACCTGCTGTTGGTGAGTATAGCTTGAGTCATGCCATGTTTCATTCTGAGCCAAGTCTAAGCCAAGTCTCGTACATTGGTATGTATTGTCATACCAATAAAGTAGGGATATATATATCTTTTGTCAGTGTCTTTTTCTGATAAGCATGACTCAAGACAGCAGTGCGACTATACTGTAAAATAGCTTTACTGTTATAAAAACAGATTTGTGAGCATTATTGGAATTAAACTGGTAAAATAAACAGGCAACTTTATTATAGTATGTCATCAACAAGGCTCTCACAGCAGATTTTGAACTTCGGTGGCTGATCCTCTTTTGCTCTCGAGGTACACTGATGGCACATGCGATTTGTAAGGGAGTGCAGCTCGATCAAATTGGACAAATTTTCTAGCCAGAATGCATTGCTTTTGTCAGAACAAGCGTCTTGACTTTTTCCAAGGGTTGTATACACACGTGTGGCGAGAGATTAAAAAAAGGGGTGAGGGTCCTGTTAGGGGTATGGGTGTGTTGTTTTGGTACTTTCAAATATCAACATTGTTTGGCAAAAATCGCTTTAGTGCACCTTTAACATTTTTTTATTTTACTTCTTTCATATTTTGTATCACAATATTATTTTTATTTTTTGTATAGGCTACATTATGGATAATAAACATCTCAACATTTCCTAAAAATGCAAATATATTATTACGACATTGTTTCATACCTTCACATTGTGGGTATGGGTGATCCCATTCTCCATTTGACAGGCATTTAATTGCTCGTTGTCCTTGAATCTTCTTGTTCTCATCAGTGCATTGGAAAACTAAAACATGTCCAGGTTTATATTGTGAAGCAATACGTGGATGTTGAGTTAAAATTTCAACATCGATCGTTTTTTTCATCCTTACAGGGAGTTTCTGTAGATCAAGAAATAAAATTTAATCATTATTAAAAGAAAATCAAATCAGTTTAATGACAGCTTTAGATTTGGACCCACATTTGGGTTTTCTGATCAATAAACCTTTAAAGAAAGTAAACAAACACTATATATAAATTCAGACAGGCTTTATAAAAAGGCTGCCCAATGAGTCTAAAACATAACCTCCTTTATTATTTTTTTTTTTTTTTTTACCACAGGCCCCTAATTCTTTCTTTAATTCTAGAGGCCGAGGTAGATTCATATTTTGGCACTTTTTGAGTGTATTGCTATGGTTTTGTACTGGCCAAAAGTGCTGCCATTTTCTGCAAAGGCAAAAGTGGGTCAATCAAACTTCTCATTTTTGACAATTTTAAAGATTATTATTTGGTGTAACAGAATATGTTAACATGCTTTAATGATAAAAATAAAACATTATTTTTCAAATTCGGTAGTTCCTGTAGCAAAGCCCTGCTCTTATTGGCCAGCTGGTGTAACTGTCGTAGGCCAATTAGAGCTGTTTTTGAGTAAACCTCACTCCTCTGATCTCAAAAGAGGTGCTTTAAAGACTGACGTTAGAAGCCGTGGTCTTTAGCCTCCTTGGTAGAGCTGGAGATGCTTTAGCAAATAGCTACGTGTCCAAAACGGCCAATATCACACCTTTCTTTATCTTCCTGCACTGACTCCTGGTTACAGCTTACATAAAGTTCCAAACACTGATGCTTGCATATAGCATATAGAACAGCCATGGGCTCGGCGCCCACCTACTTCCTCTTATTTTAAGAATCTACATCCTCCGGAAGCCTAAGATCAGCGAGTAAGCCTCACCATCACAGAGAGGCTCAAAATGAATTTCAGAATATTTTCATACACTGTTACTGGCTGGTGGAATGAATCTCTCGCCTCAATCTGGACTGCTGTATCCCTGACAATTTTCAAGCAACAGCTTTTGCTTAAACTTTTCTGACATCACGTGACCTCTTTCTAAATAAATTAAAATCTTTCCTTAACCTCTTCTTGTCCAGCTACTGTTTACTTTAAACAATGCCTGAAACTTTGTGTTGAAAACAATTATTGTGTCTATTTGCCTCTTTAGAATGACTTGTTATTGTATTTCTCAATTGTAAGTCACTTTGGAGAAAAAACACGCCTTCTTTCTTTATGTGCACATTTGGGCTCCATTATGCAAATTTTCCCACATCGTGATGTAGACATGTGGGGCATTTTTCATGAGCATGTTTACTCCCGGTGTTAATCAGCCTTCACTTTTAGATAGAATAAATCATTTTGTAGCTATATACCCCAATAAAGTAAAGGAAAAATAGAAATTGCATTCTATGACCTCTTATGTTATTATATATTAATACAGTATTGTTTCATACCTTTACATTTTGGATACGGGTGATCCCATTTTCCACTGGACAAACACTCAATTGCTCGATGTCCTTGCATCTCCATTTTCTCATCAGTGCAATCAAAAACTAACACGTGTCCAGGGTTATAAGGTGGAGCAATAACTGGATGTCCAATTAAAATGGCAACATTGATGAGTGGTTCCTCCTTACAAATAACATCTTTAGCTGAAGAAATAACATTCAATCATTAATGGCATTGTAGGACCTGAATGAACAAACACACAAGTTGAAAAAAAACAGAGTTTCTCATCCTAAACTGTTTGTGAGTCGTAAAACTGATCAATCGGGACATCGGGGACGACCTTCTTCCTAGGTCTGGTCTTTTTATACCATAACTTCTAAAAAACTAACCCAATCAACACTGAACTTTTAGCTGTCTGAGTCCATTAGTGGACCAGATGTACAAATCAACTTTAACCCAGACCAGCATAAATCGTTAATCGTTGATTTACAAACGCAAATGGTCACAAAAAGGATTCCCAGATCTCTACAGCATGACCTTTGTGACCACATATCCTGTCCATTGCAAAAAGCGCCTTTTGTTTCTCAAACAAAGAAACATATAAACTTGCAAGGACTTTTAAGAAGGACAATCAGAATTCCCATTTGTAGGTTAAAAAAATAATTTCCTATAGACCTCCAACATATTTGATGTGTAATGAAAGCTTGATAGCGTTTGTAATGCGTGCAAGATATTTGAAGTTGAACGGAAGCTTGTGACATTTGCCATGTCATATTATGAATGAGTGTTCATTATCTGTTATGATACGAGTGGCAGGAAATTTTATAAAGTTTTTAAAGCTTGAAGAGATTCTTTCTTCACATGGGACTGGACCGCCCGTTTTAATGTAAAGTAATTCATTCAATTAATCTTTTTTAATATAACGCTATTTACAACACAGGTTACATCAAAGTACTAATTTATGCACGATAGAGCCATGCTGTCCGTGGATCTGCCCTGAAGGACATCAGTGATTGGAGGACCACCTCATGGGTAACTCCCAAATCAGCTGCTTAAAACTATGCGACAAAAGAAAACTTGCTGTGTTTCATTACACCTCTTTGCCAAACAACCAAGGACTCAGACAACACAAACTGCTGAGAGCAAAAACTGCTGATACTCACTCCAGTGTCTCTCTAGCGAGATCTTCAACCACCCTCTGTGCATCTTCCACTCTGCTAAATTTCCAAAGCTATGCAACCGACTCATCACCAAGGCAACCACCACTCACTTGCAAGGAAATCCTAAAGTCGTCAGTCAGGATGTGTGGTAATTTCCTCGGACAAGCCCATCGAGACCCTGCTGTCAGCTCAGTAACACAAACAAACTTCCTTCTCTTGCTGAATGGGTACATATTTTTTAAGAAGCTAATGATAAGCTAAATCTCTGTTTTGGTGAATTCTCTCAGGTTGCGATTCTCGGAACTAGTAGCAAACCACTAGACCAGAACTGATGAACTCCAGTCCTGGAGAGCTGCAGCCCTGCAGAGTTTTGCTTTAACCATAATCAAACACACCTGATAAAGTTAATCTTGTGTGTTGTGTATGGTAAAGTCAAACTTTGCCCAGATCTTTTCTACCTTGCTCAGAATTAGGAAATAATTAAGAAAATAAATAAATACCATTTTGCTGATCACGAAATAAACAGAATTGGTAAGATACCCTTAATTGTGGTAAACGCTGCATTAGTCAATTATGGATTAGTCAATAAAATGTATTCTAGGAATTTTGAATTAGAGTAATCAACTCTTATCCTTAATATTCGATTCTCCATATATTATTTAAAGAGCTATTTCAATCTTACACAATTAAAACTACTGGAATAAAGCAGAGTGATCAGAGCATTTTAAAGATAGCTAAATTCACTTCAAATTTAGATCCACACTTAGGTTTTATGGTCAATGAACTTCCATGAAAATACATATTGATTATCCTTTAGCTGTCAACCCGGGGTGATCAGGTAGAATCAGAGGTGATTTGAGGATCATGTTGAGGGCATCTTAAGGGGAGATTCTCACTCTTCAAGCAATCTGCAGCCGGTGGAGTTGCCTCAGAGCTGGTTGGACCCTCTGCAGGTTGGGGTGCACCTCCTGTTTTCTTTTGGTTCTCCTCTGGGGATGATGGCTCGGCTGCGTAGCAGGTGTGGTAGTGGTGTCTGAGCCAGATCCAGAAATGGCGGCTATGCCCAGGCCGCCAAGAATGTTGGGCTCATGTGGAATCTTCCACCACATCCCAATCCTTCGAGGCAGGACAAATGGTTGCTCGATGAGTGTATGTCCAAGTGGACCAGCATGTGCTTGCCTTGTAAGCACCAACCAGACAAGTTGAACAAGTTGAGAATGCGAACACCTTGCTCTCTCAGGGAACAAGGACTGCCTCTGCAACTATCATAAAGACGTGGGGCGACAGGGACCATGTGGGCAGGACCTTGTATTGATATGTCTTTCAAACATAGACCACAGCAATAGTCACAGCAATACATGTCCTTCAGGTCGATCAATGCAAACCAATCTTACCATTTTCTGCAGTAACATCTTGAATGGTAATTGGTGAAGGGCTCGGTTTAAGACAATCAGGTCAAAGATCGGTCATAATCGTAGCAATCTTTGCCAGTAGGACTGCAATCTCCACACAGAAGGAACATTAGCCGCCTTCACTAACATCCCTAACTAGTGGATGTGGCACAGCAGCAGCTTCTCCACAGACAAGGTAAGCATTGCCAAACAGACCAGACAAATACCTACAGATCCAGGAGGGGAGGCACAGTACACCCTGCTGGGAGGAGGTGGTATTAGGACACAACTGTATCACAACCGCTACAACCTTATACGCTCTAGTTGCACCACCATCAAGAGAGGTGAGGTTGGTTTAGAGCAGAAAAAAGTGCAATACATGACCTGGTAAGCACCTCTTGCAATTCTGGAAAGAATTGAGAATTACCCTGAAGAACCAGTCGTCCAGTCTTAAGGGCTCGGGAGCAGTGAGGTCTTCACTCAAGCCCTACCCTCAAGACTGCCTGGGAAAGCAAATTCCTCATTCCCAGATCAGATTCAACATCACTACTGTCCTGGAGGGAGATGGGGTGATTGTCACTTGCAGCAAAAGCAGGGGGTAGTGCAGCCAAATGTGTGCAACCTCAACATGGAAAGATCACCACCACTGATGCACCATACCTACAAGACCAAGAGCTCAAAAAAATGCGCTTAACTGGTTTAGTCATCTTCTCTCAGTAGAGTAGTCAGGAGTTAAACATTGTGATTGATTAACTCTGATGCAAAAAGCTAAACATGCACTGCACCTGCTGCCTAATAATACTTAGCTGTGATCAGTGGCAGCTAGATGCAATCATTGCATGCCAATGTACATTGGCTTGTTTAGTTTACATTCAAAGTGGATTGGTCTCTCTAATGTCTCTCACCAATGTGACTTGGGCGTCAAACTGAAAAGGAACTGTACATGAAGTACTGTATGAAGAATGAAAAGAAGAAAGTCATATACACCTAGGAAGTCTTTGGGGTAAGTAAAATATGATGTAATTTCCATTTTTGGGTGAACTATTCCTTTCAAGGATTAGTTTACCCCATAATGAAAATTTTGTCATTAATTACTCACCCCCATGTCAATCCAAACCTTGATCGCTGCTTAGCAAAAATCTAATGTTTTAGCCTGTGGTTAAAGTCTTTTTTGTCATCTGCTGTGAAATGTAGTCTGACACAAGTGATTTACTCACAAATGTAGAGAGTTGTTTTAAATCTGTGTCCTTACCAACACATTTAGGAAATGGGCTGCTCCATTTTCCATTTGGCTGGCAGGTGATTTCTTTCTTTCCTTGTAAATTAAATTCAGAACCATCACATGAAAATTTCAATTTGTGTCCATATTTGATCAAGTCCTCAGGTTTGTCAGGGAACCCCTCTACTTTGATAATTCCCCCTACAGTTTTTCGTTCACATGCATCTAAAGAGATGAGAAAAAAACTTCTTTTTATTAGATTATATGTATTTGGTGATCTGACGCCTTTGAAATCCTGTTAATGGGCATTTTATGTTGTAAAGCTCATTTGTTTGTGAATACTGATTACTACATCATTCTCATAATAATAAAACTAATTATACTACTAATAAAAACAGCACATAAACAAAGCGTGGAAGGTTTTGAGGAACAAATGAGTGAGAAAGAGGAGGGCTCAAGGAAGGAGGAAACATGATCGATCACTTGAGTGTTGAAAAGATTCTGCTCTAATAAGACAAAATTAAATCAAAAGCAGAGCTGTCAAATGAAACGTTTTAATCTCATTAATTATATGATGTTTTAATTAATCAATTAATCAAAATAATCACATTTAATCCCACAAAATATATTTGAAAGCTATTTTTGTGTTAAATTAGAATGTATTAAGTAGACATTTTTGATATCAACAAAAACGTTTATTAACCATAAACATTTACGCTAAAACAGCCTAACATTAACTATGGAACATCACAGTAGGCTGTTGTGTGTTCATGCAATGAAAGAAGTCATCAGTTTTGTTACCAGCAGTCTACAAAATAAACCTTCTTTTATGTTCTTTTATTATTTTTTGTTTAATTTTTTTTATTTTTGAGTTAATTTGGGGTTATACTATTCCTTTAATCTGTATTATTATTATTATTATTATTAATCCACAAATATTTTATAGAATTACATTCAGTATAATAAAACACTTAACTAAAATCACATTCTCTAATACCTTTCCTCAAGTTTTATTAATACGTAGACTTTGTTTTCATCTAGGGTGAAATTTTGTCTTACATGAGAGTGATTTACTTGCAAATGTAGAGAGTTCTTTAGAATCTGTGACCTTACCGACACATTTAGGAAATGGGTCGCTCCATTCTCCATTTAACTGACAGGTGATCACTTTCTTTCCATGTAAACTCAGTCCTAAACCCTCACATGAAAATGTCAACCTGTGTCCGTATCGGATCAAGTCCTCAGGGTTGTCTGGGAGTCCCTCCACTCTAAGGTTTCCCTCTGCCTCTTTTCGTTCACAACTTATCTCTAATGAGTGAGAGAGAAAAAAAATCATAAGTTCAGATGGCCATTATGGTTATAGTAGGAATATAAAAATAAAATAAATATTTGGTGTCAGCTGCATTTTTTTGAAAATATATGGCTTATTTTATTGGAATCTTTGCTTCCACGAAGTACCTTTCCATTACACAAAAGGTTTTAACGATGGAAAATGTTCTTAAGACTTAAAATGAATAGGTTCTTTTTGGAAACCCTTTTGATTCTTCTTTGGCATCACTGTTAAAACAGCATCTTGAAACCTTTAAGAGTTTAGGTGATTGTTTTCAGTACCATCACATGCAGGTAATTGATTGTCCCATCCACCATCCCGACATGTTCTGGTGTCAAATCGACTCATCATCTGGTAGCTTGAAAAATATATCACATAAGATTATATTTTCAGATACATCTGTCTAAATATGAATTTACATACTCACCCTTCATTGCAGATATACTGGATGACCGTTCCAAAAACAAAACCCCTGCCACTTTTAACAATGTAACGACCATTTGGAAGATCTTGAGGTGATTCGCAGCGTTTGACTTGTGATGAATCAGAAGCAAAAGATACAATTCAAAATTCAGAGAATTCAGCCTTGAAAGACCAAGAAAATTCTAAGTTACTCAGATTACTTCAAACGCTCACAATTAAAATGAAAAGTATTTTATGAATTGTGTGTCATGTATACCCACGTGAACATTTTTCACCACGCCATTTTCCCCATGTATCATTGTTGCACTTGTAGATGATTTTTATCAGAGAGGCATAGCCAGGTCTGCAATTGTATTCAAGTGTATCACCCTGAGAGTACTGGGTTTTTCTGGCGCTTTCAGCAACTTCTGCATTCTCTACCACCGGGATCTCAGAGCATCCTGTTAGTCCATTAGAAAATGGCATCATTTATGTAATTTGTATGCAATAGTTTACTAATTCTTTTCAAAAAGAAATGCCTTACCATTTGATGTAGAAACATAAACGGTGAAGCATATCCAAAGACATAAAGCAAGACTTGATTTCATTTTCCCCATTCTGCTAGTTTGCTCACACTGTGATATGAAGAAACTCGCCAAAGAAAGTATTTAACTTAGTTAATATTTGACAGTTCTGGGCTGGACTTTTGTGCTCTGCATGATGTTTATTTGGGATGCCATAGAGGTATTTGTATTGCATGTTAAAAAGAAAAAAAGTTTGATTTGTCGAAATAATAATAATAATAAATTATGGATCGGAACTAGTGAAAATGGTCCTTTATTGGAATTTGGATGCAAGTACAAGTGAACTGGGGGGAAACACCTTTATAATAATTTAATAAATTAGTAACGGACATTATGTTTAACCGATTAGTTCATAAATATTCAAATAGCTGAGTTAAATATGAGATGATGCTAGAAGATGTTTGTATATGTTTGTACGGTATGTATACCCACATTATATATGCGGTCATATACGGTAACACTTCATACTATGTCTGCTTTAGACATTTACAATCTATAAATAACCTTCCAGACAGGAAACCTTATGGATATGTCATTGCATTCTATTAACCCTAACATAACTGCCTACTAATACATTTATGGGAGATGTCTTTGCAAAGTTAATTATATTTAGTAGAGTGTCTTAATATGCTGTTCTTGTTGCTATTACTTGTTGCTGATTTTATGTTTTAAGAAAGAATATGAATACACTCAACTAATCAACTTTTACACACACTTTGCAAAAAGTACAATTCCCATAAATGTACAAAAAGTGTAAACGTTTATAAACATTTCCAAATGATGAATAGTTTCAAATTTCTATTAAGTACTAAAAAACATAAACAAATAAAATGTGCAAGCAGTAAAAACACATGAGAGAGCTGTAATGCACTTCTCCTGTGATCTTGTCCAGCTTTAAAACATTGATAAATGTGAGCTTAGGTGATTGGAGCTGCTGTTGTAACCCATTTTACATACTCAGCAAACTGAACCACTGCAAAGCAAATACTCTGTGCAAACATGAATGCTCTTTGTATGTGAAGATCAAACACAAAAATACTGGAACTGATGTTTTTGAAGGTGAAAGAGGCAAAGCTGTGGACCAAATAAAAACATTTGCTAAGACGTTCTACTGTTTCACAAGTTATAGATATTGCATATCAGTGAGTCACCTGAGCTGGCTGTGCAGAATTGTTACATACTAATTTACTAATTAAACTTAATTGTTGTAAAATATTAACTATAAATAGTTTTTAAGATTTTTTAACAAATGTTAAATATTTTTTTTATTCAGCCCTCTCTTTTGAGTTTATGATTTATAATTCATAAAGACTAATTTATAATTCAGTGTAAAACAAAACACAATGTAATAGTGTATTAATGTTTTTTTAAGCAATGTTGACACAATATTACTGAAAAGTTTGCATACCCTGGTAGAAATTAGGATTTCTTTTCAGAGAATTTGAATGATAACACAAAAACCTTTCTTTCACTCATGGTTAGTAATTTATTGCGTTTACTCTTTTTAAATCAAAATCACAACAAAAGCTACCCAAATGATCCTGATCAAAAGTTTACATACCCCAGTTCTTAATAGCGTGTATTGACCCCTTTTACATTATTGACAGCTTGAAGTCTTTTGTGGGCTCTTTATCTTCTTAGATGGTAAAAAGCCTAAATTCTTAGGCTGTCTTGCATGAACTGCACATTTGAGATCTTCCCAGAGTGGCTCAATGATATTGAGGTCAGGAGACTTAGATGGTCACTCCAGAATCTTCACTTTATTCTGCTGTAGCCAATGACAGGTCGACTTGGCCTTGTGTTTTGGATCATTAGTAGTGGCTTTCTTCTGACTTGACCTTGCATCACTTTTGAGTGCATGTTCCCACTCCTATTTTTTTAATTGCTTGCATCTTAATGACAAATTATTCTTTCTTTATTTATAAAGCACATTTAAAAACAACTCAGGGTTGACCAAAGTGCTGTACAAATGACTCATGTACACATGTATGTACAAAATTGTTTACAAGTAGTACACATTACAAAATGCACTAAAATAATAAATTATGAACTCACACTGAGAAAATATGTTTTAAATTTTGAATTCAAAGACGAAAGTGATAAGACCATTTGAATTGACACTGTGCCATAAACCATGCCTCTGTGGCTCTCTCTGATGGCCACCGGAGGGAACCCCTATCCTGAGTACTAACAGTCTCGAACTTTATTTCTCATCATGCATGGTGCATACCTAGGACCGATTACATGCCCAGGTGTAGCCCATTAACCCCTCTATATATAGAGTGCTCAGACCCCAGCTCATTGTGAAATCTTATCCTTGCCCCGGGTGATAATTCTGAGCATTCTGACATTTCCATTGAGTCCCTGTGTTGATCTTGGACTGTTTATCTTCTCTCTGCCTGTGCACCTCTACCTTGATCATAGCTGCCTGCCTCGACCCTCGCTTGACTCTGTTCACGATTCTGCCATTGCCTCTGATATTTCTGTGTCTGTTGTTAATCTCCTGCCTGTCTGACTGTTCTTATTAAAGAGCTAGCAAGTGGATCCGTCCATCTCTGACTGCTTACTACACACTGGAAGGCTATTCCAAAGTTTAGAATCTGCTCTTGCAAAAGCTTGGTCTCCACAAAGGTTTGACCTCGATCTACAGACAGAGAACATTCCAAGGCTGCCTGACCTGAGTGACCTAGAAGGAGTGTGATAATGTAAAATATCAGAAAGCTATGTGTCAAGCCAGCTGGAGAACACCACAAAAGAGAAATATAGTTGAAGAAGTGTGTTTTCCGATACGCAAAGAGAACATCCTATTGTTTAAAAATGACTTGAACCATTTCAAAATGGTACCCTGAAAAACCCTAAAAATCATACGGACAGAAAGTATGCTTCAGATGAGCAATTAATGTCTTTACAGGTCTGAAATTAGACTGAACACAATCCAAGTAGGAAAGCAGTCAGCTGTTTCAGGTGAGAATGCAGAGCTGTTGCTGATGGGGTGCTTGACCTTGCTATCTTCTCAATATAAAAGGGCAAAGGTTTCACATAATAGATCAAACATGTCAGGGAAAGCATTAACAACTGAATTTAAAAAAGTGTCAATAGTTGTATATAAAACTTTGGTCTATGATCGTTTTTAGAAATAGTCTCAGACAATAATTAAAATTTTGCAGATTTAACAGCTTTTAGAAAAATAGAAAGGGACTCCCTTAAAATTCCGTAAAACAACTGCAGCCTGTTCTTATTCCATTTGCGTTCTGCTTGTCTGCAGATTCACCGAAGTGAGAGAATAGAGTCATTGAACCAAGGAGGAGATTTTTTGATAGGCTTAATCTTCAAGGGAGCACTGTTGTTAACAATATTCAAAGAGGTATTGTTGAAAATAAGTATAAGCATCGAAGCTTACAGTAGGCCAATGTGCACTTGACAATTCATTGGCTGCCTTATAAGAAGTAGCAAACTGTAGCAAATAATAGCGAGCCCAGCGGGCCTGAGCAGATGTAATACTTGTTTGATTTGAGATTTATGATCAGAGATTTATGATCAATGAAGGCTAAGTGTCCGATCTCCATATCTGTAGTGGAGAAACCATGGAATATACCAGATCCAAAGTGTGGCAATGAGGTGGTGTTGGACTTTGTACCTATTGAGAAAAACTAAAGGAGTCCATAAGATTACAGAATTCTTTAGATAGCAGCTTACTGGGACAACAGATGTGAATGTTAAAATCACCAAGAAATCACCAAGAAAAGAGTTTTAATTTAATTATTCTCACTTCTTCATTCATGAATCAAATGTTGCTTGCAGACGTACAACTATCCCAATGAGGATTTATTTTGCAGGCAGTGGTTATTTTCATTAAGTGTAAATAGCCATAAATTCTATTTTCACCATCTAGGGAAAAAGTAGCATTTTCTTTGTAACAAGTGCAGGCCCAGTTCTACGAAATCCAAAGCACCCTCAGTTAAAGCTGTAATCATTGCATTTTATTGCAGATTTGGCAAACTACCCTACTAACAATTCTCAAACTCGGGAAAGATGTTAATATTTCTGCACCTGTGATTACAATTTACCTTAATCTTCAAATGGAACATGTTTCCCCGCTCTTGTTTCCCTCTGGAGCATCAGAGAAGGTTTTAATAGTTGTATTTGAGTCCCTAAACTGTCCTCATGGATGTCAAAATCATACAGTCGCTGTTGGAAAGGGATCAAGGTGCTGGAAAACTGAAAAATCTGCAGAACATGTACGATTTTTGTGAAGAATAGTGCTCAGTTTAACTGCTCAAAAAAAACAAGCAAAACAAAAAAAAATGTTAATAATAAATAATATTTTCTGGGGGTTTTTGACTTGTGGACTATACGTAAACATCTTTTGTATAAAAATATCTTACAGGACAGTACTAAATAAGAAATAACATGCATTTTGTATAATCTCTTATTTTTCTAAGATTTTTATTTTTTTCACGATAATCTGACATTTTTCATTTACTGAAAGCATAAAATAATACAATTACTAAGGAGAGTAAAAATGTGAAACAGCTAAGATATGTTACGTGTCAGGTAAGTGTGGTCATGAACACAACCTTTGGGTCATTTCTCTGCTCAAGTTTACTTGGGCTCATTATAAACAGCCACTTGTTATGTTTATTTACATGGTTTTATAATAGATTAAAATTATATTAATAGATAAATGCTGTATGCAACTCACACAGAGATGTTAGTTTCATCAAAATTGGTACATCACAGATGCTGGGTGAAATTTTTTTTAACTCTAGTCCAGTCTTAATAGGGTTTAAGATGAGGTTAACATTGTTGTTAATGCTGATACTCAGTTGACTGTACATCAGTTCAGGAATGACAAGCACAAATATTATATTTACACGAAGAAATCGTGTATTGACACTGTCAATAGCAATGACTTTGCGATTAGTCGACGCCAAAATAGAGCGGTGCATTCAGGGATTCAGATTAAATTCAGACTTCAGATTTTTAGAACATTTCTTCATGAATCAAAAGAAAACCTTTTAATGATTGTAATTTTACTGCACGGAGTTAATAATAAATGGGTTAAAATGGGTTAAAGTGCCATTCTGTGCTTTGCTTTTGTCCCATGTAGTCTTTGCATTTATTCCTCTCTTAGAGCTACTCTATGCAGGCCCTGTTTCCTATTTTGTTTATAGCTTGTCCTTTGTTAGATTCTCCCATGTTCTGATCTTTGCCTGGTTCCTGGATTTACTTTTTGCCACTTCACATATTATTCCATTATACTTACATGAAAGGTACTGAATATATACAAAATATATATAAAACACACACACACACACACACGACATGTATGTTAGACCGTATTCTATATAAACTATTAAAAGAGATGCTTTCAGAAGTCATAGATCCTCATAGAAGTCATAGAAGTGAAATATGGAGTGCCTCAAGGTTAGACTATTGTAATGGTTTGGAACAATCTACTATGCTTTGAAACAACTCATACATTACTATCACTCTGTTCACCTATTTGATACAATACAATCCATATTTTTAAAAAAGCACTAAATAAAAGTGAATGGTTGAGACAGACAGACAGACACACACACACACACACACGATATAGTTCAAGATATAGTTGAGTGCAAAAAGAAACCAAACTTAATGTAATTGTTTGAATGTCAAAATTTATTTTGAAGTTAACAATGTAAAATATGCAAGTAGATTGAAGTATCAGACTAAAGGGGGATTTTGTTGCTACAGCATCAGCTCGTCTCCGTCTTCATTCACATCTCTGACATCTTCAGGTCTTAATAAGAAAAACAAGTATGATAAATATAGTGTTACACGCTGGTGGACATTAATGTTGTTTTTAAAGTCTGTGCAAAGTCAATATTAAATGGTTGTTCTGAACTCATCATGCCATGCGTTATTAGCTATACAAAAAAATAGGCAAGTAAATAAATTAAGGGGTTAAAATCTTTGAAAAAAATGAGTCAGTATTCTCTGCACTTAAATTGAGTCTGGAACTGTTCAGTTCAAGCAGCAGCTTAGCAAACTTTAAGCTGCAGAAACCAATGTTGGGAAAGTTACTTTTAAAAGTAATACCTTACAATATTACTTTTTTTTTTTGCTTATTAGTATGGTTTGTGTCGTACTCTGGGTTTGCATTTCACTTTCACGTTTTAATTAATTTTGATAGATGCTAAATTTTTTTTTGGGAGAAGAATTAATGCATGTTGACATTCAGCCTAGAACTACAGTAGTATCAACTCGATTGCGTCATCGAGTCATGATTTAAATCCCTGTAATAAACTGTTCAACAGTATAACTACACAATTACGCACTATAGTTCAGTCTTTGTAATATGTTTCAGCAATGAATAGCTAACATTTATGTGCTTACAATCAATTCTCAAATTTACATTCCAAAAGACATACATAATAACATAGACAAGACATAAAACGACATATGTTTTTATTTTTACATTTATCTTGGCTCTTCCAAGTTTTCAATGCTGATGGAAAGTGGTTGTTATTTTGAAGCTCCATAAATCGTATATAACCACTAACCCATATGCTTTGGGGCTTAACATGTCTTCTGGAGCAGCTTTTGTAACAAAAGTATTTCTATTTTTTTAATTCTCAAATTCTCTAAAACTCAAATCACTGACTTTTGGCAGTGGCTGTATGCACGTTCATGAGAGATTGAAGTTCTGGCTTCTTAGCTGATTTCTGTAATTCAAGGCTTTTGTGAAGGTACATTCAGCCACTGCTGAAGTTAGTGATTTGAGCTATAATTTGAATAATATTAACATTTTTGGTACAAAATTGCATCGATCTGCTTTAGAAAGTGTTAGTTTTACGTAAGGATATATACAATTTATGGAGCTTCAAAATAATGGCCGCTTATCCACCAGCATTATCACGCTTAGAAGAGTCAGGATAAATTGGTTCTTCTAAAAGAAGAAATTTATATACACCTAGGACCTAGGCCATTATGAGTAAATTATGGGATAATTTTCATCTTTGGGTGAACTATTGCTTTAATTATTCCATATTCCAACTTTGCACTGCAACAAATTCTGCAAACACAACATGTTTTTTGTAAATCAAATATTGTTGTAACTATACTATATAAAAGTTACATAGTTTCATACCTCTGGTGTGCTTTCAACTTCCTACTTTCAGAATGATTTCTGTTGACTGACAAAAAGCAAAACAACAACATTTTCAATAAATCAATGAATCAAACAAACAGTGAGTAAAATTTCAAGCAGATTTAGCTATGATCTATATCTATGATATCATCCTATCATCAGCCTGAGAGACTGATGATGGTGCCAAGTAATTTAATAAAAAAACAAAAAACTAAAAACAGTTTTTGTTTTTTTATTAAATTAGCTTATTGGCACCATCATCAGTCTCTCAGGCTGATGATAGGATGATATCTAGAATCAGAGAGGGTGCAAAATCTATTTGGCAACAATAAAAATGTTTAATTTAATTTTAACCCATGCAATGTATTTTTGGCTACTGCTACAAATGTAACCCAGCTACTTAAGACTGGTTTTGTGGTCCAGGGTTAATTCTTTTTACACATAAAATAATTCAACAGAAATAAATACTACTGTTAAAATGTTTCGCCAAACTGATTTCTTTTTAAAACAAACACATTATTTTTATTTAGTAAAGCTGCCTGTAATAGACCATAGTAATTATAAACCACAATAAATAAGGTCACAACTATTTAGACATTTTGTTCATGTCATGAACCATGCCTCTGTGGCTCTCTCTGAGGGCCACCGGAGGGAACCATCTCCAGAGTATTAATTCTAAGAATTGGCAGGAGGAGCCAATATTCTTTTTGTATTGTATTGTTGCGTCAGCGCCCCCCGTGCTATAAAAACGGGAACATATGCGCTGTTTGAGGTGTGTCGCCTGACGAACCGCAGCGCCGTTAACGCGCTTCCGTCATTTCCCCGGAACTAAACTAGAGCATGCGAGCTGAGATGTGATTTCAAGTACTGGTCTTGAACCAATGCTCCTTGCTGCCGGGCCACCTGCGGGTGTTTGTAGAAGCACTTAAACGCTGGAGAAGCTATGGTAACCAGACACGGTTACCGAATAGTTTTGTTGCCTGCATTGACTTTGAAGACTACTCGTATCAGTGGTTAATACCCAAATTCCTTCGGTCTGTTAAGTGACGGTCCATAAACTGCACTGCAGTCACCTTTTGCTTCATCAACGGTTGCAGTGCTGTCCTGTTTCCAGGTTTTTTGGTTTAATATTCTTTTTTTTTTGGTTTTCTGTGTATCTTCATTTTTTTTAAGTTGAATTGATTTTCCTTAATTGTTTTGATCAGTTTATTTGAACTCACTTCCTTTAGTCCACAGCAGAGCTGATTATGTGACCTAGATGGTCAAGTTGTGGTTTGTTTGTTTGTTTTGCTTACTTTTTGTGCTCAATTCTCTTGATTGGTTGTGTTGGTAATTCTTTCTTTCTTGTTACTGACCTGCATTCTCTTTGTCGTGACAGAGCCTGAGCACCGGGCAGAGAATTTCTTTTAGGTGATGGCATCTTCTTCACAGTGTGCAGTGATCACCTCCTGTGTGTGTGTGTGTGTGTGTGGGTGTGCCCGTGTGTCTACACAATGAAGTGCAGTGAGTCACCATCAAGTGGTGTGGTCTGTCCTCCTTATTGTGGTAAGCTCCAGTCCGGTGGCCCTTGATTTACACCTTGACTTTTAGAAGTGTCTTGTGTATGCCCAAACAACCTTCAAGACTATTTTAAGTCCTGTTTTACCCAAGATTTGTCAATAAAAAGTGTTTTATGATCCAATTCTCTGACTCTTATTTGGTGGTACGAATCTGTGTTTGCCTGTTTTAGGTGGTTTTTCAATTCTTTTGGGTGAAATTCCCATCGTGGCATAGTCAGGATGAGATTTGAATGTTAGTCCCCTTTCATACTGGGGAAGTTTGGTCTTTCCTGCCACCCGATTCCATCCACACAGCCACATATGCTTTCAATGTCTAATGCAGAAATGTTAATTTATACGTTTAAGACCTCTAGGTTAGATTATTGTAAATCTTTGAGTGGTTGTTCTGCACACTTAAACACAATAAACAAACTTCAGCTAGTCCAAAATGCAGCAGCAAGAGTCCTTACTAGAACTAAATTGTATGATCATATTAGCCAGGTTCTGTCAACACTGCACTGGCTCCGTATCAAACATCGGCTACATTTTAAAATCTTATTTTAAAATTACCTATAAAGCCCTGAATGGTTTAGCTCCTCCATACTTGAGCGAGCTCTTATCACATTATAGCCCTGCACGTCCGCATGGCATTCTCAAAACTCGCAGAACCTTTTTTTCTAGCACCTAAACTCTGGAATACATTTACATTTACATTTAGTCATTTTGCAGACGCTTTATCCAAAGCGACTTACAATTGAGGAATAATCTCCGTAACTCTAAAGCAGGCACACTCTGTCAGTTTCTATGTAGATTATAGACACATCTTTTAACCTAGCTTACACATAGCACACTAATACACTTTTATTATTCAAATCCGTTAAAGGATTGCTATGCTGCATTAATTAGATCAGCTGGAACTGGGAACACTCCTCATAAAACACAAAGTACTTGGACAACGTAAAAGAATGGCATCTACGCTAATATTAGTCTTCTTTCTTTCTTATTCTGTTTCTCAGTTTATATCAAGATTAGATGGTGGATCAGGACCCAGGGATTATGTTCATCAGAGACCAGAACACCTAGTTATACTCCCCTTGGACAGATCACCAGATCCAGATGCGCACGCACACTCACTCACTCACTCACTCACTATGTACACTATCTGACACAGCTGCGTTTAAAATTGAACTAGAGGTTAAGTGCTGGGCGTCCAGCCAGAGGAGAACTGGCCCCAACTGAGTCTGGTTTCTCCCAAGGTTTTTTTGTCTGTATGGATGGGATTTTGGTTCCTTGCCACTGTAGTCTCTGATTTGCTTTGTTGGGGAAATTTTAGCGATTGTCATCGAATTGTTTACAGAGACCGTCTTTGCATTTAATAACAAATTGTTTAATATCATCATTATATATCCATATGTGAGGCCTCGATGAACAGACACGAACCATAAAAGGGGGAATCGCGCTAAAGCCAGGTCGTAAAATTGCACATCCTCCGCACCCCGGACCATAAAGGCAATCAAGATGGTCCGCAGAGCGATGCAGAGCGCCGCAAAGTCTACCAAACATTCTCAAGGGACTGTCGCTGCAGTGAGCTTGGCCAATCCGAGAGTACCCACGCCAAGATTGGGATGATTGAAACTGCAACATCTGGTCGACAGCCCGATAACCCGTTCGGTGCACTGACCTGGGACCAGTTCTACCAAGCCACCAAGTCAAAAGGTGATGAGACTCCCTCCGTGAATCAACGTGTGTTCAGGACAACCTTACACTTTCAACCCCCCCCCAGGGAGGTTTGCTCTGTCCCAACATACATTCCTTAAAAGCGCGCCTTTTCCCTTTTCGCTACAATAAAGGAACTGCCAGGACACACATAAAACTACTAAATGAACAATCTAAATGCCTTCCTTTCAAACAAATAAAGGTTCATCTGTAAATAACTGCTTAATAAATGTTTTGGGATGTATGTAGGAACCGCTATATACTCTTTAAATAATCCTCTAACAGAGAGAGTTCCATAAGCGCTAGATAATGCATGTTTGATATCAAATTGAAGCTTACGATGTTTCCAATATCATGGTGAATGAATATGTGTGTTTGTGCAATGCACAACAGTGTATTCCACTTATAAGCTTTTGATAAGGAACAGAAGTGCAGAATGTCAATTCTAACTGGGATAAAGTATGCATGAAACCGGAGTCGAAAGCAGGCGTGGACACGCCCCTTCGACCTCGGGATTGGACAGCTGCCCAGGGCACGGCCCAAAACTTGCACCTCAAAACGCAGGAACAGAGCTCTCTGAGTCGAGTGGAGCTTGTACGAGAGTTTTCGGAACCACCAGGAGTCGCAGGGAATTCGGGTCGCTGCAGGAATTGCCAAGGAAACGGAGAAACTTCGGAACTTGGAGAAGTTAGAAGACTCTGAACAAGAACAACCCGATACCCTCGACTCTGGTCCGCTCCGTTACATCACTCCACGGACACTCACTGCCCTTTCCGTAACCAACCCGGTTCATCCAAAGCGAACCACCAAGCTAGAGAGACTCCATTCAAACGGCCCGGGAAAGCCCCACCGCGTCATCCCACGGACGAGCCTGACCAATCAGCAAGCCGGGATTTCCCCAGACACGCCGAGTGGTAAAACTACCTTTTCATCTCTACTAAATTGGCGCAGACACACGTAAGCAAAGCTAAAACCTAACCTTGCTTCGTTGGTGCTCTTAGTGCGATCTCAGAACTAGCTAACAGACTTTGGACAGACAATTATCCATTTCCCTTCCAACCTGTGAATGTGTGTATGAATGCATGTGTGTGTGTATGTGTTTATGTTTAGTCTTCTCAGTGTAGTCTTGTCAATTAGTAGGTACTGTTTAATAAATTGTGTTTCATTATTACGAATTCTTGTTTGTGTGTTATGTAACTGGAAAGTCAAACTCATGCCCAGATCCGTTGTTACCTGCTTGAGGTAAAGCGAAGAATCCAATTGATTTATTTTGCTGATCACAGAATAAATTCATATTGGTAACATACATTTAAATTGCCCTAAAACGCTGGACGTATTAGGTGATTTAAAGGTATACTTGAATTGCATACCAACGTGAATCTTTTCAGATTCAATTCCCCAAACTTGAATTGAGAGCTGATTCAAATGACAATTCATAATTATCATAATTAATAAAATTAGGTGTGAAAACCCTACACCTATCATTGTATTCTTCTATTTTATACTGTTCAGTGCTTTGATACAATCGGTGTTGGTAAAAGATTGATACTATTTTACCAAAAGTATTTGCTCACCTGCCTTGACTCGCATATGAATTAAACTGACATCCCATTCCTAATCCATAGGGTTTAATACGACGTCGGTCCACATTTTTTCACTAAGCGCCTCAGCATCCGTTGACCCACTCTGTCAGTTTACGTGGCCTACCACTTCGTGGTTGAGATGCTGTTGTTCCCAAATGCTTCCACGTTTTTATATTACAGTTGATTGTGGAATATTTAGGAGCGAGGAAATTTTCACAACCGGATTTGTTGAAGCTGGCATCCTATCACAGTTCCATGCTAGAATTTACTGAGCTCCTGAGAACAACCCATTCTTTCACAAATGTTTGTAAAAACAGCCTGCTTGCCTAGGTACTTGATTTATACACCTGTGGCTATGGAAGGGATTGGAACACCTGATTCTGATTATTTAGACGAGTGAGAGAATAATTTTACTGTACTTCGGATTAAATAAATGCATGCTTGGTGAACAGAGGAGACTTAAAAAACAAAAAACATAAATATTTTCAAAAAATGCTGACTGGTAGGTTATTTATACCTATTAATAAAATGCTACAGCTAAAATTGATCACGTTTAACTTTACATTACAGCCTTTCCTCCAACAAAAAATAACCCTATATGTAATTTGTGCAAGTATCTTTTATAACCTATATTTACATATTTAAGTAATGCAATGACAGTGTAGCGCTGCGTCTGTCGTAGTGAAATGACGTATGACTGTCATTACCAATCATTCGTGTATTTGTTTAAATGCAGTGTGTGGACTGTTTAAATTACCAATCTTACAGATATAAAAAGTTTTACTGTATGTAATTAGTACAAATAACCACACCTAAATCTACAGTTTACAAAAATCTGGCAAAATCATAAATAACAGTGCATTTACATTTAGTGAGTATGTGCGCTCTTGAGTTTTGCTCCTATAGTCTCATGATCACATCTTATTGTATAACACAATGCTCTACAAAGTGAGCTGAAAGAGGCCCAAATTACAATACAGATAAAATTGTACAAAACAAGGCTATTGTAATATACCCTGTAACGGGTCGTTTTTCAGGGATTGGGCAAATAAACAATACAGACGTCTTGGTTTGAGGACATGTTGTTATAATAGTGTAGCACAGTTATACATTTATATTAAAATGCCATATATTACCTGCCAAAGTTTTCTCCTCCTCCCCCTCTATAATCCTGGTTTCTGGAAAAGATGAGAACTGTGCTCAGTATTGCTGTGATTTCATTTATAGACTCAAGAGACTATATACTCACTCCATTCCTTTGGCATAGACTTTCTCTGCTCATATGTGCAAATAAACTTTGTTTATTCTCCGCTTCCATTACACACACACACACTTTAAAGTAAATAGTTTCTATCTGAATATATTTTAAAATGTAATTCATAATAATTTGAAAGCATTTTTGCATCATTATTCCAGTCACATGTTAAAAACAGATTTTTTGTCAGGTTTCTATGACGAATAGAAAGTTCAGAAAAACAGCATTTATCTGAAATAGAAACATTGTAACATTATGGAAGTATTTATCATTACTTTTGATCAATTAAATAAAATGAAAAAATGTGTGTGTGTGTGTATATATATCATGTATATATATATATATATATATATATATATATATATATATATATATATATATATATATATATATATATATATATATATAGGCGCAGCAGCTCCAACTGTGTTCCAGCTCCTTTGTTATGTCCTGATGCTATGGACCAGGACTATTGAGGGCCGGCTCCTCTGGGGAAGAGCAGTGTACAACTCAGTACACGCTGACCGTCTCACTTCAGTGCCCCCGATCTGCAGAGATCAAGTTGCTAACCCTGCCAGTGTTCCAGGGTAACAAGAGACCAGTCTCGGCAGACTGGTTCCTTAGTGGGAGCACCTGCCAAGCGTGTTTAGTTGGGTCCTGCTAGCAGGCTCTGGTTTTTACCTCCTAGGAGATGACGGGTGTCTGAGAACCGTCATTTCAGTAGGAGACTTCAGTAGCTCTAGTGATACCAGAGGTCATTCTTGAGAGACTGATTTCTTTAGTAGATCATTTTACAGCTTGGAAACTGCTGCCAAATATTTCTCGTTAGGTCCTGCAGAACTGTAAGAAGAGGCTACTGAATTCAGTTTTGATTGCCACCACCGCATTTCACAGGTGTTCTGCCCACTCTCACAGGCACAGAGCAGGCTCTGGTGATGGAATGCGCAATGTCTCCTTTCTGGTTCTCTCTAGTTCATCCAGATCTACTGGGGCTAGATACTATCATATAGATGTGGCAGAGACTTTGTCAGTCTACTATTTGTAGCGCCGTTCTGGCTGGGACGACTATGGACCTGAGGGCCCTCCTAGACGGCTCTCCATGGAAGATTCCAGTCAGAAGAGACCTCCTCTCATAGGCAGGGGTTGTGGAAGCTGTGTGTGTGGCCCCTGAGAGGGCACAACTCATAGCTCCTGGTCTCTCCACCGAGGTTGTTGAGACCACTCTCCAATCCAGTGTCCCATCTATGGGAAAACTGTACACCCTGAAGTGGAAACCTTTCGCTTCATGGTATGGAGACTTGACAGCTTGATCCTGTTAGTTGCCCAGTCGGTACTGTGCTGGTGTTCATGCAGGCCTTTCTACAGGGGTCACTCACTCCACCCTGAAGGTTTATGTGGTGGCGATCTCAGCCTACCACTCCTCTCTGTGGACATTCAGTTGTTATAGACCTCCTGGTACAGGAGGATACAGGAGGATACCGGTTCCACACATAGACTATAGAATCTAGCGAACGTGTTAGGGGTCGCCCGGCCCGCAGCTCTACAAATATCTGTCTGCAAGGTGCCACGAGCCAATGCCCAGGACTACGAAACACTTCTTGTTGAGTGTGCTCGTAACCTGAGGGGGCAGGGCACACCCTGTGCTTGGTAGGCCAGGGTAATGGCGTCCACTATCCAGTGGGCCATCCTCTGTTTGGAGACGGCATTCCCTTTCTGCCGGCCTCCGTGACAAACAAAGAGCTGGTCTGAGGTCCTTAAGCTTTGTGTCCGGTCAACATAGCATTTTAATGCTCGGATGGGACAAATCAACACTAGGGCTGGGTCTGCCTCCTCCAGGGGCAGCGCTTGAAGGTTCACCACCTGGTCTCTGAATGCAATTAGCGCATGCAAATATTCAATTGGCTCATTTAGATACACTCAAAGTAGATTGGTCTCTTGAAGCGAGATCCCAATTTGTGAAAGGGAACCCTAGTTTTTTTAAAGCAACGAGACAACACTTCTCCTAACCACACTTCCGGCATACCTGCCTGCGCTCGCTTCATGACGGAAGCTGAGGCTGGCTGCACTCCACGTGCTTATATGCTTCCCATAGTCACATGATCATATCTTATAATAAAACACAATGCTCTACAAAGTGAGCCGCACGAGGCCCATATTACAATACATTGTACATTGTAAAATTGTACAAAACAAAGCAATAGTATCCCCTTTAACAGGGCATATTTTAGGGATTTGTGGAAATGACCCATACAGACTTATTGGTTTGAGGACATATTGTTATAATAGCTTGGCACAGTTATACTATATTAAAATGCCATACATTACCTATGACAATTTTCTCCTCTCTCATCTCTGGAAAAGATAAGAACTGCGCTCAGTATTGCTGTGATTCCAGTTACAGACTTTCTGTTTTTTTTTAGGACTACATACTCACCCCATTCCTCGGCCGTAGACTTTCCCTGCTCACCTGTGCAAATAAATAACTTTGTTGCTTTACATTACAGACACACACGCACACGCACACACACACACACACACACACACACTTTGAAGTAACTGGTTTATATTTGAATATATTTTAAAATTTAATTCAAAATAATTTAAAATATTAATTTAAAGTATTTTTTGCATCATTATTCATATATATAGTTTTGATCAATGAAATAAATTAATTAATTTCTATAAGTTATTTAAAATAAAAGTGTGTGTGTATGTGTGTATATATATATATATATATATATATATATATATATATATATATATATATATCACAGTTACATATAAAAATGTTTTAAATAAAGAAAAAATAATTATATACAAATATACAAAATATAAAAAGTACAAAATAGCAAAAATAGAATATATACTATAGACATTCAAGTACATTTACATTTACATTTAGTCATTTTGCAGACGCTTTTATCCAAAGCGACTTACAATTGAGAGTACAACAGCGATTCATTTTTTTAGAGAGACAAACAGACAGTGTAAGTGCTTATAACACCCAGTCACAGGGAGTGTTCAAATTAGTACATGCCAGAAGGGAAGGAATAAACAAGGGGGATAAGAAGAGAGACAGAGACAGTGAGAGTGAGAGTATTTTTTTTTTTTTTTTTTTTTTTTTTTTTTTTTTTTTTTATGATGAGGTCAGGTATTGCTGAAAGATGTGAGTTTTCAGCAGTTTCTTAAAGATTGACAGAGATCCAGCATTCCGGATATGTACGGGAAGATCGTTCCACCAGCCAGGAACAGAGAACGAGAAAGTTCTGGAGAGTGATTTCGAGCCTCTTTGAGATGGTACCATGAGGCGTCGCTCGCTAGCAGATCTCAGACTTCTAGAGGGTGTGTAGATTTGTAATAGTGAGTGGAAGTAGACCGGTGCCGAGTCTGTGGTTGTTCTATATGCAAGCATCAGTGCCTTGAACTTGATGCGAGCTGCAATCGGTAGCCAATGTAAGGAGATAAAGAGAGGTGTAACATGGGTTCTCTTGGGCTCATTGAATACCAGCCGTGCCGCTGCATTCTGAATCATTTGTAGAGGTTTTATTGTGTTCGATGGAAGTCCAGCCAGAAGAGCATTGCAGTAGTCCAGTCTAGAAATGACAAGGGCCTGGACAAGTAGCTGTGCAGCTTTCTCTGTTAGAAAGGGCCTGATCTTTCTGATGTTGTGTAGTGCAAACCTGCAGGATCGAGCAGTCTTTGCAATGTGATCTTTGAAGGTAAGTTGGTCATCGAGGATTACACCAAGATTTCTGACTGAGGATGATGGGGTAATTGACGAAGAACCTAGCTGGATGGTGAAGTCATGCTGTGTAGTTGGAGTGGCAGGGAATACAAGCAGCTCAGTCTTTGTCAGGTTGAGCTGTAGATGGTACTCTTGCATCCATGTCGAGATGTCCGCCAGGCAACCCGAGATCCGAGTAGCTACCGTTGGATCGCCTGGATGAAAAGAGAGGTAGAGCTGTGTGTCATCGGCGTAGCAGTGGTAGGAGAAGCCGTGAGCCTGTATGATGGGGCCTAGTGATGTAGTGTAAATGGAGAAGAGGAGGGGACCAAGAACCGATCCTGAGGAACCCCAGTGACCAGTTGATGTGCTGTGGATACATCTCCTCCCCAGGCCACCCTAAAAACCTACCAGTGAGATAGGATTCGAACCAACGAAGTGGGATCCCAGAGATGCCCAGTGATGAGAGGGTAGACAGCAGGATCTGATGATTCACAGTGTCAAAAGCAGCGGATAGATCCAGCAGAATGAGAACTGATGATTTGGATTGAGCTCTTGCAGTCCGCAGGGCTTCCGTGACTGAGAGCAGCGCAGTCTCAGTTGAATGGCCGCACCTGAAACCTGATTGGTTATGGTCCAGTTTGTTGTTTTTCGAAAGAAACAGTGATACCTGGTTGAAAACCACTCTTTCAAGTGTTTTCGCTATGAATGGAAGAAGAGAGACTGGCCTGTAGTTATCAATAAGAGAAGTGTTTAAAGTGGGCTTTTTGAGCAGTGGGGTTACCCGAGCCTGCTTAAATGCTGTGGGAAGGTACCTGTGAGGAGAGATGTGTTGATGATGTGCGTGAGTGCCGGCAAGACAGTGGGGAGATTGCTTGCAGGAGATGAGAGGGTATGGGGTCTAGCGGACATGTTGTTGGATGGCTGGAGAGGAGAAGTTTGGATACTTCTGTCTCAGTGAGGAGCAGAAGGAGAAAGTGGAGGAATCGGTAGTCGATGCGGTTGGTTGAGGGTTGTGCGTTGGGGGCTGAGAACTGGCTGCTGATCGCTTTTGTTTTGTTTGTAAAAATGTGGCAAAATCGTCAGGTGATATTGAGGTGGTGGGAGGTGGTGGAGGGGATAGAGCAGGGAGTTAAATGATCTGAAGAGCTTACGTGTGTCTGAAGTGTTGTTGATCTTGTTTTGGAAATATGATGATTTGGCAGTGCGGATTTCGGCAGAGAAGGAAGAAAGCAAAGTCTGATACCTGCTCAGGTCTGTCAGATCTTTAGATTTGCGCCACTTTTCTCCGCTGCCCTGAGTTTGACCCGATGCTCACGGAGAACATCAGACAACCAGGGGCTAGAGGTGGCAGTCCGTGCTGGCCTGGAGGAGAGAGGGCAGATGTCGTCTAGACAGGAGGTTAGAGCACTGAACAAGGTATCTGTAGCTGTATTCACATCCAAAGAAGAGAAATGGGTAGGTGAGGGAAGGGAGGAGGACACAGCAGAGGAGAGATGGGAGGGAGAAAGGGAACGAAGGTTACGCCGGAAAGTAACCGGTATAGGGGTTGGTTGCACAGAGATAGGAAAATGCAGTTGAAATGTAAGAAGGAAATGGTCAGAGACGTGAAGCGGTTGTACTGAAATGGTGTCTGCAGTACAACTGCGTGTGTAAATTAAATCAAGCTGGTTGCCTGATTTGTGGGTGCTTGTCGTGATGAGGCGTTTGAGGTCAAATGAAGCTAGAAGGGAATGGAAGTGCGTAGCGTAAGGTTTGCCAAGATGAATGTTGAAGTCCCTGAAGAGTAGGAGTGGAGTGCCTTCGTCTGTAAAAGATGACAATAATCCATCCAGCTCCTCTAGGAAGGTGTCTAGAATATGTCCAGGGGCGGTAGATTACCACTATGTGGAATTTTGTCGGAGTAGTAACTGTGATAGCATGAAATTCAAAAGAGATGTAATGACATACAAGTGAGTTGGTTGAATATTTCCAATTGTTTGGGATGAGCAGACCAGTGCCACCACCCCGGCCAACCTGACGAGGTGTGTGTGAGAAAGAGTGATTGTTGGCTAGAGCTGCTGGGGTTGCTGAGTCTTCTGGACAAATCCAGGTCTCCGTCAATCCCAGAATGTGGAGTGAAGAATGTAAAGAAAAAGCAGAAATGAAGTCAGCTTTGTTGACCGCTGACTGGCAATTCCACAGACCAACAGAGAAAGATAGGGGTGTAGTAGAGGATGTAGGGACAGAGCGTAGGTTAGTAGGAGTGCATTGTCGTCTGCGTGTGTTGTTAGGGCGAGGACGAGAGACAACCGGAATGAGTTGGAGACACATGATAGAGGTAGAAAGAGGAAGTGAAGATGTGTAAGAGAATGAAGGAAAATGTACTTAAGTGCGTTGCTCAGTTAAAGTCGCGCAGTAAAAGTCGTGATGTCTTTACTCGTAGTCTTCACACGAGGAGTCTGAACGCGAGCACTGGACGCTTCCGCTGACGCTTCGCCAGCGCACACTCAACAAATAAATACAAAGTGTATGCAGTGGAAACAGCGAAAAGCTAGTTCTAATTTGCCCAGGCAGTAGCCAATCAGGAGGTCGCTCAGGAAAACGAAACTAACGCCTTCACACTTAAGTGCTCTTAATAGCCCGGAGGCAAACAATTTACAACCACTTAAAGTACAGCACAACTAAACTACACACTACAAATAAGTAGGGAAACGCAAATATTCTCTCCAAACAGCAAGAAATAATTTGAACAACACACAGCAATAGGTATAATAGACTTACGCGCTGGTGTCCGTCTCTTCTAGCCTGAAATCGCTTCTCTCGTATAAGAAGTATAAGAAGGAATTATGTTTTGTGCAGTGTTATGTGCAAATTGAAGTGTAAATAAGTCTGTATGTTAAATAAATAAAGTATAATAGTGTTCCCTTTCAAAAGCTACTCTCGATGCATCACTCATTAGTGTTAATGAGAACGTCTTTTTGTTCGACCGGGTTGTTAAAGCATGTGTGTCAAACATGCCAAAGTTTGCCTCATATAACCTTGGCCAGGTGACTCACTTCATTACACGCACCTGGAAAATAAGCATGAAACAGAAACATCCTCAGGTCTTTTGTCTTCAATGACCATATTGTGTGCGCGTGTGTGTGAAAGCAAAGCAAAAAAAAAAAAAAATCTTTTAAAACTAAAATCATGGCAGATGATAGACGTTGCCTACCGCCGTGTGAGTGTCAGGCATGGGGCTATATGATGATGCCCCAGGTTGAGGAGATGCTTGCGGGCTATCTCTCCCCTTGTGGCTTATCGTCACTGAGAAAGCCAACTCTCCCCACCAAGCCGTGCAGAATGATATCTTCGCTGGTGGGGAAGGCTTTTCAGGCAGTGGGTCAGGCTGGTGCTGCCCTGCACACCATGGCGGTTCTGCAGGTGTACCAGGCTGACCTGCTAAAGGACTTGAGCACTAGCGTGTCCATCGATGAAGAGGCGCTCCATGGCTGCCATGGTGTCCACAGAGAGACATCTGTGGCTCAACCTCATGGGCATCAAGAACCGGGATTGTACCTTCCTCCTTGAAGCCCCCATCTCACCTTCGGCCAATTTGACGACGTCAGTCAACACCGTTGCCACTAGGTTCTGGGAGGTGAAAGGCCACGAGGAAGCGCCAGAGGTTTCTTCCCGCCGTGCTCAAGAGTCGGGACTGTCGTCCACCCAGTCCCGACCAGGTCCGGTCACTTTGCGGGTTGAACCACTATCTCAGAACATACAAGTTCAAGATGTTGACAATCAAGATGATTGTTTCTCAAACCAGCCAGAGGACCGGTTTGTGACAATAGATTTGAAGTACGCATATTTTCACATAGAAATCTTGCCACAACACAGGAACTTCCTAAGGTTCGCTTTCCAGGGCGAAGCTTACCAGTATCGGGAAATGCATGGAAATGCACCACATATACAAAATGCATGGATGCAGCTCTGGCTCCTCTGCGACTCCAGAGCATTCGAATTCTCAATTACATAGACGACTGGTTAAATCTTGCCCAGTCTCAAGAGTTAGCGCTTCGACATCGGGATGTCGTCCTAGCTCATCTCAAATCTCGGAGACTCAACGCCAAGAAAAGTGTTCTCACTTCTGCTCAGAGGATAACGTATCTAGGAGTTGTATGGCATTTGGTCACGATGCTGGTACAACTGTCTCCGGCACGCAACAAATCCATTCTAAACACTCTAAAGGAAATCAAGGTAGGTCGGAAAGTGACTGTTCATCACTTTCAGAGAGTTCTAGGTCTCTTGACAGCTGCATCCACAGTAATACCCTTGGGCCTTCTGCACATGAGACCATTCCAGTTGTGGCTCAGAGCCAGGGAATTTCATCCGAGAGCCAATCCCCAAAGGCAAATAAGGGTTACGTGTCAGGTGCTCCGCACTTTCTATGTGGTTCAGATCTCGGTTTCTGACCCTGGGTCCCACTCTAGGTCCGTGTTGTCGTTTGCAAGATATTAACGACATACGCTTCCCTCATAGGCTGGGGAGCGGCCTTAGATGGCCATCCAGCCCAGGGGATCTGGAGAGGTCACCTTCTCGTGTGGCACATCAATTGCCTCGAGATGATGGCTCTATTTCAGGCCCTGAAATATTTCCTCCAGCAGTTGAGAGGCTACCATGTCCTAGTATGGGTGGACAACACTTCGTTAATCTCTTACATAAATCGCCAGGGTGGGCTGCGTTTGTGCCATTTGAACAAGCTAGCACAGCAGGTTCTGTCCCTCAGGGCGATCTACATTCCTGGGCATAAGAATGTGGGAGCAGACATGCTGTCCAGACAAGCTGTGACACATGGGGAATGGAAACTCCACCCCAAATTAGTGAGTCTAATCTGGGAGAAATTCTATGTAGCAGAGGTGGACCTCTTTGCCTCACAGGAGACAGCACAATGTCCCCTTTACTTCTCTCTGACTCATCCAGCTCCCCTGGGTCTGGACGCAATGACTCACAAGTGGCTCTGACGGTGTCTTTACGCATTTCCTCCGATAGCTCTGCTCCCAGGAGTCCTGGCGAAGGTTCGTCAACAGGGCCTTCACCTCTTATTGATAGCGCCTTGTTGGCCAACCAGAGTATGGTTCTCAGATCTAATAGCCCTCCTTGACGGCTCAACATGGGCAATTCCGATCAGGAGGGATCTTCTGTCTCAGGCACAGGGGACAATATTTCATCCCCGGCCCGAGCTCTGGAACCTTTACGTAATGACTGTGAGATGTTGACCTTCCAGCCAATGTAATAGAGACTATTCTAAGCGCTATGGCTCCCTCCACCAGAAGGTCTTATGGTGCATGACACATCATGCAGACCGAGTTCACTGGAGTTTCTGCAAGAGAAATTGTCCTCTGGCACATGCCCTAGTACTCTCAGTACTTACGTAGCTACAATTTCGGCTTGCCATATTCTGATTGATGGGGTTTCCATGGGAAAGCACTCTCTAGTTGCCTGCTTCATTCATGGAGCTAAGCGGTTAAGGCCGCCTATCAGAGCAACGGTACCATCATGGGATTTCACCGTTGTGATTGTGGGACTGGCTGGTACCCCTTTTTGAACCATTAGAATCAGTGCAGGACAGGCTTCTGACGCTAAAGATGGTTTTTCTGAAGAGAGTTGGTTATTTGCAGGCTCTGTCGATCTCTCCATCCTGCCTAGACTTTGCCCCTGGGCTGGTCAAAGTTATTTTGCATCCTCACCCTAATTATCTTCCTAAGGTGCCATTCTCGACCGTAAATCCGGTCGTTCTTGAAGCCTTCTGTCCTCCGCCATTCAATACACCGGAGCAGGAGAATCTTCACTTACTGTGTCCAGTACGTGCTCTACAGATTTACGTCCACCGCACTAGCCAGTGACGCAAGTCGGAGCGGCTCTTTACATGCCACCGAGTGGCGGCTGACACTACACAAATCATGTCACATTGGGTGAGGGATGCTATTGCCCTAGCCTAGGAGGCGCGTGGTCAAACTTCACCTCTAGGAATCAGGGCCCATTCAACCATTCAACCCTTGCAGCAGGTGTGTAATGCGGCAGGATGATCTTCTCCGCACACATTTGTTAGATTTTGTAGTCTGGATGTCCATGCTACTCCAGGCTCTTGTGTCCTTGAGTCAACATCCCTAGGTCATGTCTGAGACCTCTTGATGTTTGTGCACACACACTACACAACACTTGGGGTCCAGACACTTCCAGTATGGCGGCGTTGGTATTCTCGTTCCCATTAGCACTATTGAGTGCAGCATCAAGAGTATCTTTAAAAGGGAATGTATCAATGCCGCACTGGAATGCGTGACCAGACGTCCTTTCAGACAAAAGATTAACCTGAGGATGTTTCCGTTTTGATGCTTACTTATAGCCTCCAGGTGCGTGTAATGAAGTGATATCACCTGGCCAAGGTTAGATGAGCCAAACTTTGGCTTGTTTGACACACATGCTTTAACAACCGGGCAAATAAAAGACGTTCTCATTAGCACTATTGAGTCCAGCATCTCGTTCCCACTTTTTCAGGGAACAGGGTTACAGTCAAGTAACCCAAGATGTTCTCAAGTGTTCATGACATGGACTGCCTGGGGGAAGAAACTGTTCCTGTGTCTGGCTGTCCTGGTCCTCAGTGCTTTATAGTGTCGACCAGACAGCAATAGTTCAAAGATGGAGTGTGCTGAATGTGAGGGGTCCAGAGTGATTTTCTTAGCCCTTTTGTTCATTCTGGATAAGTACAGGTCCTGGAGAGTTGGGAGGGTTGTACCAATGATTCTCTCAGCAGTCCTGACTACCCTCCGTTGTCTTCTGAGGTCAGAATTGGTAGCTGAGCTGAACCAGACAGTTATAGTTATATAAGTGTAGAGGATGGATTCAATGATGGCAGAGTTGAACTGTTTTCACAGTTCCTGTGGCAGCTGACGAAGGAAGTACAATCTCTGCTGGGCCTTTTTTACAATGGAGTCAACGTGAGTGTCCCAGTTCAGGTCCTGGGAGATGATGGTGCCAAGGAACCTGAATGACTCCACTGTTACCACAGTGCTGTCCATGATGGTAAGTGGGGGTGAGCAGGGGGGTTCCTCCTGAAGTCCACTATCATCTTCACTGTTTTGAGCGTGTTGAGCCCCAAGATGTTTGGACTGCACCATTCAGCCAGCTCTTTGACCTCCTGTCTGTATGAGGCCGATGACTTTAGTGTCGTCCGCAAACTTCAGGAGTTCCAACTTCCAACTGCTGGATGAGAATTTTCCTAGCCTTATTAACTGCTGTCTGTCTATCAGGAAGCTGCAGATCCACTGACAAATGGAGGTGGGCAGCGATAGCTGGGTTAATATAGGTGGAGGAGGTTTGGGATGATAGAGTTGAAGGCCGAGCTGAAGTCCACAAACAGGATCCTCAAATAAGTCCCTGCTCTGTCTAGGTGTTGCAGAACATAATGCAGTCCCATATTGACTGCATCATCCACTGACCTGTTTGCTCTGTAGGCAAGCTGCAGGGGGTCCAGTAAGGGTCCAGTAAAGTCCTTCAGATAGCCCAAGACCAGTTTTTCAAATGATTTCATGACCACAGACGTTAGAGCCACAGGTTTGAAATTATTAAGTCCAGTAATTTTCGGTTTCTTTGGGATGGGGATTATGGTGGAGCGTTTGAAGCATGAAGGCACTATACACAGCTCCAGTGATCTGTTGAAGATCTGTGTGAAGATGGGGGTCAGTTGGCCAGCATAGGTTTTCAGACAGGCTGGAGTCACACCATCTGGGCCTGGTGCCTTTCTTCTTTTGTTTTTCCCGAAGACCTGGCACACGTCATCTTAACTGAGTTGAAGGACAGGTGTGGGGGAGAGGGGCATTGCAGGAGGTGAGAATGGTTTCTTTTCAAACCTGCAGTAGAACTTGAACACACAGAATCTGATATATGATGTTACCATTTCTGTGAGCTCATCCAGATCTGTGGCAGCAGCTTCAAGGACAGTTCAATCAGTGAGAGAGAAGCAGGTTTGTAAATCCCACTATGCTTCTTTAGTCAATCTTTTTACAGTCCTAAGTACAGGTTTAGCTGATTTCAGCTTTTGCCTGTAGGTCAGTATGAGATGAACCAAACAGTGATCAGAAAGTCCCAAGGCAGCTCGTTGGACAGAGTGATACGCATCCTTTATTGCTGTGTAACAGTGATCTAGTAAATTACTGTCTCTGGTTAGACAAGTAACGTGCTGTCTGAATTTTGTCAGTTCACGTGAGAGATTGGCTTTATTAAAGTCTCTGAGAATGACTGAAACAGAGTCCGGGTATTGTTGCTCAGTCTCTGTGTTTAGATCGGCAAGTTTTTGTAAAGCAAGGCTCACGTGCGCTTGCAGAGGGATGTAAACACACACCAGAATAAATGAGCAAAACTCCAGTGGTGAGTAGAAAGGCTTACAGTTAATGAAGGCATCGGCACAGCACATCTTCTTTAACACAGTTAAATCTGTACACCACCTTTCATTATAATTCTACGATGCGATTCGCTCTAAACAGCTGAAAGCCCAACAGGCTTAATGCGCTGTCTGGAATGGCGTAATTTAGCCAGGTTTCCGTGAAACACAGAGTAGCAGAGTTTGAAAATCCCTGTTAGTCCGGGTGAGCAGAAGAAGTTTGTCCATTTTGTTGGGTAGAGAGCAAAAGTGAATGCTGGGCAATGGCGTTCGGAGTCCGCATTGTCTGAGTTTCACACCGGCCCGCTTTCCCTTTCTGCGCGACCTTAGGTGTTTGACCAGCACCGCTGCCCTGCTAACTATGATGTTCAACCAAACGTTGGAGTAATCAAAAAACGGTGAAATATTTTGTGGAGTGGTCTGCCAAATGTTCAGCAGTCCATCCCTGGTAAAAACGATGGTGTTTGAGAAACAAAAACAGGAAAACTAACAAAAACAATACGAGCACTTGAGAGCTAAGCACTGAGGCTGCCATTTGCAGCGCCATCGTCATCATGGGTCACAGTTATACTATATTAAAATGCCATACATCACCTAGGATATTTCAACTAAGAGTGTCAAAACTCAAATTCTTAACACACTGGATCTTGCAAAGCAAACAAATGTTGTAATTATTGTCACTACCACAAAATTATCTAGAAAATTGTTGTTCCCTTTGATCTAAATATCTGTATTGTATCTGTATATATATTGTGACGGGAGAAGCTAACGACAGACACAGTGGGCGTGGCGTCAGGCCTCGGAGAGGCTTTTTATTAACAAAACAAGGTGCAAATTAAAGTGTCCAGGGGAGAAAGTGTCCAATTAAATGGGGAACTGGTGTCCTCGTTGTGCTGCAGGACACGCCCACTCCCGTCAGGAGCCTGGTGAAGGGTGGCGAATAAAATAGGATGGGGTGATGATGACAATAAAGGGGAGGGGCAGCCGACTCGTCACATATATATATATATATATATATATATATATATATATATATATATACATACATACATATATATATACATACATATATACATATATATATATATATATATATATATATATATATATATATATATATATGTGTGTGTGTGTGTGTGTGTGTGTGTGTATTAAACTTTTGATATTAACCTATTTGATTGGTATTTATTTTATCATCATAAAGAAAAAATAAAACTCACCTTCACAACTTGGCAATGGATTCCATTTTCCATCACTGCATGTAACTCTTTCACTCCCAATAATTGAGAATGACCTTTTACAAATGTAGGTTACAGAAGATCCAATGGCATACCTTTTTTCAGGTTTAGTTGTTATGCCTCCATTTTTCACCTTTGGAGGAATACCACAAAACAACTCCACTGAGAAAAAAAAGATAGACATGTCTTGAAACATCAATACGACTGAGGCTAATATTGTCTAAATTGTCTACTTATGCCATCACTGCTCATCACAAACATGTAAGTAGAACTTGGGATGCTCACTCTTACAAACTGGATCCTGCCATGTACCATTGACGCATTTTATATGTTTTGTTTCTGCTTTGAAACCTTGATCACAATCTACTTCAGCATTGTTTTCATCTAAAGTGATTACTTTTCCATGTTGAACAATGGGAAGAGCACCACAATCATCCTCCCCTGTAACGATAGACACATTTCACTGCACATCATTTGTACTGAAATCATGAGCCTGATATGATATATGAATGATATAACTCACGGATGCAGCGGGCCTCAGACAACAATCCATCAGTGCATGTTACTGAATCCCACCAGCTTCCAGATAGTGTTTTAAAACCACTGTCACAGGAGTAAAATATTTCTTCCTTGGAGTTACTGTATATGAACCCATTTATGATAGATAGATGAAGGCAGTTTTTCTTTTCTACAAGAAAACAATTTCAAAATATTCTTGAGCTACAGTATCATTGTGCACATATTAGGGGTATAACGGTACACAAATATGATGGTACAGCACATACCTTGGGTTTAGTTACGCTGTTTGGTACAATATTGGTATAGCAGGTGGAAAAACACATTATCTTAATTTTTCTGCTTAAAATTATAGGGTTATACTTTTACAATATAATATTATAAATAGGCCTAACAATGCACAAGTTCTGGACACTGATGACTTGCTGAGGTAAACAATTAGACATGATATTTTGTTAATGTCTTTTCAGGGGTTGAAACACTGCAGCTACACGAGGATGATTAATGGTTTGTTAATTGACGCTATAACGAGTATTCCAGAGAAATGAATTACTTCTCAGATACGAGAATTGAGTTGATCATGGCCACTGAGTCAGGCTTACTGTGTACAGAAACCAAAATTTGTGTAGAAGTACACCCCAAGCAGTGGAATTAAAGGCAAATTATCAATAAACTGTAACATACCAGTGCAGCAATCAATTAAAAAATCTATAGACTCAGTGGAATTAGAGGCAAAGGGAAAGAAAAGGACATGTGGCCAAATATTGTTACCAAATTCGTGCTCTGCATTTAACCCATCCCAACTCAGTAGGTGCACACACACCTCCAGAGCAGTTGGCAGCCAATGCTGCGCCTCCCAGGGAGCAGTTGAGGATTTTACCTCAGTTATGGTACTGAGAACACAGGTTATTCAATCCCTGCCAGACCTGGGACTTGAACCTGCAACTTTTGGGTGCCAAATCAATTAGTTTAAAACTAAAGTTCAAACTTTAGTTTTAAACAAACAAAAACAACAACAACAAAACATTATATATATATATATATATATATATATATATATATATATATATATATATATATATATATATATATATATATATATATATATATATATTTGTTCATGTTTTATCATTAACTGAATGCAGATAGGTTTCTGAGAAATACAACATTTGGACCAAAAAAATTAAAATGTTTTATGCATATGTATTCAGTAAACAGAAACACACACACATATTTAGGCTACATACATATACATATATGTATCTATATATACACACATACTTTATTTATAGATTACTTGCGCGCGCACATACACACAAACAAAAGTGATGTTCTAGGCTGATATGACTAGCAACTATACTCCCATTCCTGTGTAATAACGAAGGAACTTTCCTGTTGTATTATTATTTTAAAGTTATAAACTTTAAAAATAAATAAATAATGTGCTATCGCTGCTGAATGTTTAGTTTAGTCAGCTAAGATATTTCCGCTTTTACTTAAATTAACCTTTAAAAATTTTAATTTCAAGTTGACTAAACTAAAAAAAAAAAATCAGCAGGGTAACAAATAATTTTAAGCAATTCCTTAATATAGCCTTAATATTGCCTAATATAGCCTTTTTGTTTCTTTCAAAGGCTGACTGAAAATGCTGCTTTTAGCGGTGAGATAAAAAGTTCTAGTTTTGGAATTCAAGAGAGAGAGCAAGAGAATTAAGCATGACCACCATCTGCTGACTAGTTGAGAGATCTCAGGGGATGAGTAAGCTTTGACAATGAATACTTTAGCACGCCAAAACATATTTAAAGCAGTGGTCAAAGTAATGTGGTATTTGGTATTTTATGTTCATTTGTTTTATTTTGTGGATAATTTGTAGCAAAAAGTGTTAAATAAGGCAACGCATTGATTTTAAATCCATTTTTACTACTATAAATTTTTGGCCACATATAGATGAGTTATGTGGTGACTACATCCACAAGGTACAAGGACCCAAGGACCCAAAAAACACAGCAAAAGCAATGCAGGAGTTTTTGAAGGTAAGAAGTCGAATATTCTAAAACATCCAAGTCAGTTTTCTGATTTTAACCTGGTTGAGCATGCATTTCATTTGCTGAAGACTAATCTAAAGGCAGAAAGCAAAAACTGAAGACAGCTGTAGTAAAGGGTAGGCAAAGCACCATAAAGGATGAAATGACTTAAAACGGTCATTACAAAGGATTTTTAACAAAATATTAAAAACGAACATTGTTTATGTTTATGTTTAGTTGTCTGACTATTTATAGGCGAGTACATATTAAAGCACTGTAATTCCTGAACCTTCCCTCCAACTTTGATGAGAATACAGATTAAATACAGATCAAATTAAAGCTTAATATATACATCTAAACCTTGAATATGGTATGCTCCAACCGATAAAATAATAAATAAAATTGCGCCTGTGTCCAAATATATAAATTGATCTGACTATACTGTATGTGTGAACTTTGATGGGTTAAATGCAGAGCAGACATTCTGAATATGGGTCACAACGTCTTCGTTATTCTTCCAAAATGATTAGCGCTGTTGCAATGTAACTTTTCTTCAAATTTTATTTTGACATTTTATGCATTCATTCCGATAGGACGGTAAGTAAACAGGAAGCAAAACAGGAGTCCAAGTTAATTCTATTCAAAGCATAATTATGCAGAACTAATTATAAAAAGCATGAAATGATAAGGAGCAAAAAAACAAAAAATTGTTGCAGAACATACCAGCACACAATGGTTTTATTGTCAATCCATCTTGTGTACATGTAGCCTCTGCTGCTGTTTTCTCATATTCAGATAGCATTGCATTCATCGCCCAATCCAGAAGTGTTTCTTTATAATCTTACCTTCACAAACAGGCTTGAAGTCCCACTGCCCATTTTTCTGGCACGTAATTGATTTGCTGGTTTCTTTTGTACTAAGGATCCAGTAGTTTTCAAAGCAGGTGATCACGACGCCTTCTCCAACTTCGAAAGTATTTTTATCTGGATTATCCACGTCAAAATTTTTAACTTTAGTTCGCAAGTTATTTCTGTTAAAGACATAATCATGCAGAACTAAGAATAAGAAGATACTGATAGTGATAAAGCGTGAAACTAATACAGTAAACAAAAAGAAGTAGTAGGATTTAGAAGCATACTAGCACACAGTGGGTTTGGTGTCCATCCGTTTTCTGTACATGTGGCCTCTTTTGCTGCTTTACGATATCCAGACTCACAACTGTAAGATTTGATTTTTTCTTCCAATTTACTTTTTTCTTTGAAATGACATTCTGGGCTGGATACATGCTGATTAAGCGGAACTCCACATGTAATCTCTGAAACAAGGTTATCATCACACATATCTTGCAAAAGCAAACACTTCTTTAAAAACTATTTTAAAATTGTGCTTTTGAGCAGTGCTTTCATACAGTTTGTATTGTTAAAAGCGCTATGTAAATAAAAGTGTATGATACTCAAAATTTGATTAACTTAAGTTCGCAAGTTCCTTTTTTTTTTGTATATCCAGTGTATATCTCTGATACCTGCATTTCTCGATCCCTGCATTTGTCCCTCTGCTCTGTTTGCCCGATTGGACTGATGTTCTGATTTAGACCCATTGCCTGTTTCACTACGTTTGCCTTTTGGATGTACCCTGTACTTGTTGATGGATCAGCGCCTACACTTCCTGAGGAGGATGAGGAAAGCTGACCTCCCTCCACCCATCCTGACTATGTTTTATAGAGGGACCATTGAGAACTTTGCACCTAATAAAACGACCGCACATGGATTCAAACTCAGCCTCCTCGACCTCGTTACAGTATCCTTGTCCTACTGGTGATATATTTGAAATATAACGAAAAGGGCACTTAAAATGAGTGTAGTTTTGAAGACTTATTTGACATTATTTGAGTCAATGATTTGACTGAGTAGACCTCAACTACCACTTTTAGTGTCTAAGCAATTAGAAAAAAGTGGGACAATTTTTTCCCCCTCTGCTTTATATTTTTACTCCAAATTTGATTGATTTAAGCTCACAAGTTACTTCTGTTCAATACATAATTATGCAGAACTATATGTAAGATAAAGCAGGAGAAACATTGAAACTTGAAAAATTACTGTAAATGCTTTGTCTTTTACAGGAGACTTTTCAGTCAATCAATCAATCAATCAATCAATCAAAAAAAAAGATTTTAGTGAAAAAACATACCAGCACACAGTGGGTTTGGTGTCCATCCGTCTCGTGTACATGTGGCCACTTCTGCTGTTTCTCGATATCCAGACTCACAACGGTAAGATCTTCTTGCTTCAAATGTCATTTCTCCTCTGAAGTCACTGTCTGGTCTAGACACATGCTGGTCAAGTGGAAATTCACATCTAATCTCTGAAAAAAATATTACAGTTTTTTTTAATGGTTAGTTCACAGTTTTTGAAACTATGGCTCCATTTCCCAAAACTCTAAACAGAAAATCACACACAAAATGCAAAACATCACACACATCTTGCATTAGCAAATACTTTTTTCAAAACTATTTTTCCTGTTCTAAAAATTGTATTTTTGCGTAGTAACTGTGTATCTTTCTTCAGTTGCATGAAAACATAAATTATGCTATACACTGTGGGTTGTAATCTAAAGCATTATCTTCTTTCTCAAAACACTTGATTTCTAAGTGAACTAATTATGTGTCTTCACACAAGATCACTGGCTCTAGGTCATCCGAAATTTAGTGTGGCATTACAATGGCAGTGTTTCCAAAATGGAACAAAAAAACTTTGTTTTGAATGATGTCTGCAATGTAGAGAATAATAATAATAATAATAATAATAATAATAATAATAATAATAATAATTATTATTATTATTATTTTGTTTGTTTTTTTTACACTAGTAAACTGATTTTAAAGAACGTGATGTGCTTGTTTTGCAGACTTGGTCTAAAGATGAGGTATATGAGTAATGCTTTGACTGAGAAGGACTCAAGTACCACTTTTAATTAAAAAACAAGCAAAAAAAGACTGTAACATTATCTTTCTGACTCTGTATTTTTTTTCTCCAAATTGATTGAATAAATCAAATTAATTGATTAAAGCTCACAAGTTATTTTTGTCCAACACATAATTACGCAGAACTCAGGGCAAGATGAATCATGAGAAATGTTGAAACTATTACCGTAAATGCTTTGTTGTTTACAGGAGACAAATCAATCAAACAAAAAACATAACATTTAGTAGCAGAACATACCAGCACACAGTGGGTTTGGTGTCCATCCGTCTCGTGTACATGTGGCCACTTCTGCTGTTTCTCGATATCCAGACTCACAACGGTAAAATCTTCTTGCTTCAAATTTCATTTCTCCTCTGAAGTCATTGTTTGGTTCAGACACATGCTGGCCAAGTGGAACTTCACATCTAATCTCTGAAAATATATATTTTTTTTTATTAATGTTTTTTTAATAGTTCAGTTTTCAAAAATATGGCTCCATTTCACAAAGCTCTACACACAAAATCACACATATCTTGCATAAGCAAACACTTTTTTCATTAACTATTTAAACTTTTTGTACTATTGAATAGTAACTCTACTCACAATATGTGTGGGTATCTTTTTTAGTTGCTTTTTAAATATATAAATGTCTTAAGGTGCTGAATAGGTCCACTATGATTACAAAAAAAGGTCATGCTGTAAATTCTGTTTATTTTGCTATACGCTGTGGGTTGTAATATAAAGTGTTACCTTCTTTCTCAAAACATTCAAAGTCTTGATTTCTAAGTGAACAAAGTATGTATTTTCATTCATGATCGCTTGCTGTAGTTTATTAGTAATTTAGTGTAGAATTAAAATGGCAGTGTTTCCAAAAATGACACAAAATAGCTTTGATTTGCGCAATGTAGAAAATTATTATTATTATTATTTTTATTATTATTATTATTATTATTATTATTACTCTAGTAAACTGATTTTAAAGGACGAGATGTGCTTGTTTTGCAGACTTGGTCTAAAGATGAGGTATATGAGTAAATGCTTTGACTGAGAAGGACTCAAGTACCACTTTTAATTAAAAAACAAATAATAAAAGACTGTAACATTAATCTTTTCCGTCTGACTTGATATTTTTTCCTCCAAATTTAACTGATTAAAGCTCTGAAGTTATTTCTGTTCAAGACATAATTATGCAGAACTCAGGCAAGATGAATCATGAGAAATGTTGAAACTATTACCGTAAATGCTTTGCCATTTGCAGGAGACAAATCAATCAAACAAAAAACATAACATTTAGTAGCAGAACATACCAGCACACAGTGGGTTTGGTGTCCATCCGTCTCGTGTACATGTGGCCACTTCTGCTGTTTCTCGATATCCAGGCTCACAACGGTAAAATCTTTTTGCTTCAAATGTCATTTCTCCTCTGAAGTAATTGTTTGGTTCAGACACATGCTGGTCAAGTGGAACTTCACATCTAATCTCTGAAAACATATTTTTTTTAATTAAATTTTTTAATGGTTACTCACAGTTTTTGAAACTATGGCTCCAGTTCTCAAAACTCTACACACAAAATCACACACGACATGCAGAACATCACACATATCCTGCATTAGCAAACACTTGTTTCAAAACTATTATAACTATTCGAAAATTTCTAATTTTGAGTAGTAACTCCACTCACAATATGTGTGTGTAGCGTTTTTCAGTTGCTTGTAAACATATAAAAGTCTTAAGGTATTGAATAGGTCCACTATGATTATAAAAAAACGGTCATGCTGTAAATACTGTTTATTATGCTATATGCTGTGGGTTGTAATATAAAGCGTTACCTTCTTTCTCAAAACTCTGAGTCTTTCTGATTTTTAAGTGAACAAATTATGTATTTTCATTCATGATCACTGGCTGTAGGTCATCAGTAACTTAGTGTAGAATTAAAACGCAATTGTTTCCAAAATGAAATAAAAAGAGGTTTTGTTTTTGAATGATGTGTGCAATGTAGAGAATTTTTGGTTTTTACACTAACAAACTGATTTTAAAGAACGTGATGTGCTTGTTTTGCAGACTTGGTCTAAAGATGAGGTATATGAGTAAATGCTTTGACTGAGAAGGAGTACCACTTTTAATTAAAAAAATAAACAACAAAAACTGTAACATTATCTTTTCCATCTGAATTGATATTTTGTCCTCCAAATTTAATTGATTTAAGCTCACAAGTTATTTCTGTTCAACACATAATTATGCAGAACTCAGGGCAAGATGAATCATGAGAAATGTTGAAACTATTACTGTAAATGCTTTGTTGTTTGCAGGAGACAAATCAATCAAACAAAAAACATGACATTTAGTAGCAGAACATACCAGCACACAGTGGGTTCGGTGTCCATCCGTCTCGTGTACATGTGGCCTCTTCTGCTGTTTCTCGATATCCAGACTCACAACGGTAAGATCTTCTTGCTTCAAATTTCATTTCTCCTCTGAAGTAATTGTTTGGTTCAGACACATGCTGGCCAAGTGGAACTTCACATCTAATCTCTGAAAACATTTTTTTTAATTAAATTTTTTAATGGTTACTCACAGTTTTTGAAACTATGGATCCAGTTCTCAAAACTCTACACACAAAATCACACACGACATGCAGAACATCACACATATCCTGCATTAGCAAACACTTATTTTAAAATGTTATTTTTGAGTAGTAACTTCACTCACAATATGTGTGTATCTCTTTTCACTTGCTTGTAAACATATAAATGTCTTAAGGTGCTGAATAGGTCCACTATGATTATAAACCAAAAAAAGGTCATGCTGTAAATACTATTTATTATGCTACATGCTGTGGGTTGTAATATAAAGCGTTACCTTCTTTCTCAAAACATTCAAAGTCTTGATTTCTAACAAATTATGTGTTTTCACACATAATTTAGTAGCAAAAAACATAACATTTAGTAGCAGAACATACCAGCACACAGTGGGTTCGGTGTCCATCCGTCTCGTGTACATGTGGCCACTTCTGCTGTTTCTCGATATCCAGACTCACAACGGTAAGATCTTCTTGCTTCAAATTTCATTTCTCCTCTGAAGTCATTGTTTGGTCTAAAAACATGCTGGTCAAGTGGAACTTCACATCTAATCTCTGAAAATATATATATTTTTTTTATTAATGAAACAAAAGACCTGTTTGTTTTTGAATGATGTGTGCAATGCAGAGAATATTGTTGTTTTTTTTACACAAGCAAACTGATTTTAAAGGATGTGATGTGCTTGTAGTTTTACAGACTTGGTCTAAAGGTATTTAAGTGAATGTATTGACTGGGTAGTCCTCACATACCAATTTTAGTGTATAAGCAATTAAAAAACAAACAAACAAAAAACACTGTAACATTATTTTTCCCTGCTGGTTTTATCTTTTTTTGTATTACAGATTTGATTGATTTAAGCTCACAAGGTACCTCTGTTCAAGACATAGGCCTAAGTGTGCAGCTCTAAGGGTAAGATGAATCATGAGAAACATTGAAACAATTACTCTAAATGCTTTGATTGGTCTCCTGTAAAAATCAATCAAACAAAAAAACATTTAGTAGCAGAACATACCAGCACACAGTGGGTTTGGTGTCCATCCGTCTCGTGTACATGTGGCCACTTCTGCTGTTTCTCGATATCCAGACTCACAACGGTAAAATCTTGTTGTTTCAAATTTCATTTCTCCTCTGAAGTAATTGTTTGGTTCAGACACATGCTGGTCAAGTGGAACTTTACATCTAATCTCTGAAAAAAATATTACAGTTTTTTTAATGGTTACACAATTTTTGAAATTATGGCTTCATTTCTGAAATCTCTACACACAACATGCCAAACATCACAAATATCTTGCAAAAGCAAACACTTCTTTCAAAACTCTTTTAACTCTTCTATGCAAAATTAATATTCAAATATTTTGCATAGTAACTCTACTCACAATATGTATGTATATGTGTGTGTGTGTGTGTGTGTGTGTGTGTTCTGTACTGCACTGTCTCTTTGTCTGTGTAGTGTATATATAGCTATATTGTAGTGTTCTCAGACAAGAACAAGGTGTTTTTGATGCCAAAGGGGTGTTTATTTGTGCTCCTGTCAGCTACAACCCACACTGTACACACTCAAGCTTGAGATAGACCTGCACTCGAACCAGCGACCCCTGAACCCCCCTTCTCTCAGTTTCCTTATACACACACACATTTTCTCAATAGACTTAAACATCCAAAAACAGTTCCAAACGCAAAAATAATAAAGTTGTGCAACATTTATCCTCTGGGGTTTGGGGAGCCTGGGAACTTTTGAAATGCCCTGACATTTGGGCTTTTTCAGTTGCATATAATCATATAAATGTCTGAAGTTTAATAATACTGTAACAAGCATTACCTTCTTTCTTTTCTCAAGTCTTGATTTCTGATTTCACATGATCACTGGCTGTAGTTCATCAACTTAGTGTGGAATTAAAATGTCAGTGTTTCCAAAATGAAACATAATAGCTGTTTGTTTTAAATGATGTGTGCAATGTAGAGAAATGTTTTTGTATTTAACAACACAATTTAAAAAACAAAGTTTGATTTTTAAGGATGAGATGTGCTTGAATAAAATAAAAAATAAAATAAAAAATGATATTACTTTCCCCCTTTGGTTTTGTGTTTTTTGTATTACAGATTTGATTGATTTAAGCTCACAAGGTACATCTGTTTAAGACATAGGCCTAAGTGTGCAGCTCTAAGGGCAAGATGAATCATGAGAAACATTAAAACAATTACTCTAAATGCTTTGTGTTTTTACAGAGACAAATCAATCAAACAAAAAACATAACATTTAGTAGCAGAACATACCAGCACACAGTGGGTTGGGTGTCCATCCGTCTCGTGTACATGTGGCCACTTCTGCTGTTTCTCGATATCCAGACTCACAACGGTAAGATCTTCTTGCTTGAAATGTCATTTCTCCTCTGAAGTAATTGTCTGGTCTAGACACATGCTGGTCAAGTGGAACTTCACATCTAATCTCTGAAACAAGATTAAGGTTTTTTTTTTAAGGTTACATCATTTTAGATTTTTCCCTCTTGTAACCTCTACCTCTCATATTGACTCCAAAAGCATACTTATTTGAATCCGATTCATGTTCGTGAAAATGATGTGGTCACAATTTGTCACAGTGAACTAAAAGTGTAACGACACAGCACGCTAACTATGTGCTCTTACTATGTTCACAAAAAGAGGTCACACTCAGTGGGCCTCGTTTATCAATCTAATGTAGAAACAAGCGCAAATCCGTATGCAAGCGAATCATCTTCTGACAAAGATAACTTACGATTCATGAAACATTTGTATGTCTCCAATCTCATTGTATAAATGATCACACTTTGATACATGTGGTGGATGAAAATATATTTGAATATCATGCCCCTTGCCCTAGAGTTTACGACAAAGAACCCAGCCAAAAAAAAAAGTTTTAAATCACATTAAAGAGAAATTTATCTTACCCCAAAAACACCCATTAGATTTTGTTTATATGTAGTATGTCAACTCTGTGTTTTATATAAAATTCTCTAGCTCTGTATCTTTACTTGCATATGTGACTCAAAGCACTGTGACCCGTACCCCTCACACTAGAGTTTATGGTGCGGCAAAATTTTTTGACAAAGTACCAACTGAGTTGTTGCGGGATGACATTCGATCCTCCCCTTTCTGGCTATTATGGGGTTCTTATTTGTGGAGAATAAGGATGGTTCACTTCTCTACTGCATAGACTATCATAGTTTGAATTACATAATGGTAAAGAACTGTTATCCTTTAACAGATGTCATCCACCTTTGAGCTCTTGCAGATGGCAACCACGTTTACAAGTTGGACCTTTGCAATGCTTATCACCTAGTTCAAATTAGGGAGGGGGGTGAATGGAAGGCTGCCTTTACCACCCCTATGGGGACACTTTGAGTACCAGTGGTCTTCCAGGCACTAGTCAATGACATGCTCAGAAATATTGTAAATATGTTTTTGTTTCTCAACGATATCTTAATCTTCTCCCAGAATGAGAGAATTCTCCCAGAATTCTCATTATAAACTTGATTAACTAACTGTTACTGAGATTACTAAAATCAAATTACTAAAAAATGTTCTGGATGCCTGGAAATTGCCGTTTCAAAATCTCATTGCTCAGGTTTTTCATTTAGGCCTACAAACCCTAAGAATAGCAACTGATGCACACTGTTAATCACTTAACCACAAATGTGATTGCGTGAATGCTCTGTTACTTCTCGCTCCTCTAATCACATGCTGGTTCCTTTTGTTCCAGAACCTCAGAATTTACAAAGTAAGCACAGAGTAGGAGTGTAAGGTTGTAAGTGCATAGTAGGAGTGGTGAAGGGATGCTTGAAAAATTTGCTGTGTATATATGTCTCAAAAGACAGCCACTCGACGAACTGATTTGTGCTCAACTAGGAGACACCCTCAGAATCTAATGGGAGTTCAGTTTTAACAACATCAGACAGGTAAGCCTTGTTGGTTGTCAGAACAGAAAAGCAAGGTTTGCTCAACCAGGGGGCTTACTGACGGGAGTTCAATATTCACACCGATGGGTAGGCCATGCCAGTAGAGAAACTGAAAGGCTAAGATGTCCTTGACCAGAAGGCTGTTGACGTGAATTCCATACTCACGAAACAGAGCATCATCAGTAGTTAAAAGAAAAACATTTAGGCTCTTGCTGCATTCAAGTTCAATACGTATGACATGGATTGGTAAGCATCACTGGAAGTCAATAGAAATCAGGAAGCATCAGGAAGTATCTGACAGGAGTTCAATCCTCACGCTATCGGATGGGTAAGCTTTGATGGTGTTTTTTTTGTTTTACCTTGCGCCTTGTAAACATTTGTGATTGGAGTAAAAACAAACAACAAGCACTCTCCTTCACTGCTTAAAATTTAATGCTTAAAACACTGCTTAAGTAGCAGGTTCTTATAATAAGACTATGCAACTATGTAAAGGTTGTGAATCAGAAGTGCCAGACTGTCCTTGCAGAGGTAGAAGTACATAATCTCCATTAACCTGCAGTACAGCTAGAAAAATAGTTCCACATTCTTTTTTTGCATAAACATTTGGGTGGCTTTTGAAAATAAAAAACACTCAATGATGTAGAAAAGTGGGAGCATGTTTAAACCAGCTGTTTTAGGGGAGGCATGGACAATTCCTAATTTTTATAAAGAATATCTCTTTGATTTTGAAACTTTAATCTTTGCAACGTCTTTAACTGGATTCCTCATGTGTTAATTTACGATAATTATCTGAATGTGCTCCTTCCGAATTTGCATTTTATATTGTTATTAGTAGAAGAATTCATAGTAGTTTTATCAGTATTATTATACATTTGTCCGCCTTTTTATAGAAATGCTAAACAACAAACAATATCTTAAATACCACCACCTGTCCTAAGCTCAGTTAACATGACAAATATGCAGTCACGGTTATTCTAATTACTAAAGTTCTATCTTATAATGCTAAATTATAAACTACATATTTTAATGCTATAAAAAGTAACTATAAATACTTTTTTAAAAATAACATGCCCAACACGAAGATGAGGCATGAGAAATGTTGAAATTATTACTGTAAATGCTTTGTCTTTGCAGACAAATTAATTAGACAAAAAAAAATGTAGCAGAACATACCAGCACACAGTGGGTTTGGTGTCCATCCGTCTGGTGTACATGTTGCTTCTTTTGCTGTTTCACGATATCCAGACTCACATCTGTATGTTTTTTTCACTCCAAGTCTCAAATCTCTTCTAAAGTAACCGCTTGGATAATACACATGCTGATTATGTGGAACTTCACAACTAATCTCTGAAACAGGATTAACATTTTTATAACAACATAAAAAGTGCATAAAAATAAAATTTCTCTTTAATTTTACCTGCACACTCAGTCATGTGATCCCAATCTCCACTATTTAGGCACGTGAATAATTTGCTGGTTTCTTTTGTAAAAATGAGCCAGTGTCTTTCAAACAGGTAATCATCACTTTCTCTCCAGCTTTGAAAATAGTTTTCCCCTCTGGATAGATGCTGATTACTCCTAATTTAGTTGTCTTCAGCTCACAAGTTACTTCTGTTGAAGACATTATTATGCAGAACTAAGACTAAGAAAAGAACATTGAAAAAAAACATACTGAAAATGTTACTGAAAATGCTTTGACATTTGCAGGAGAAAAATCAGCTAGACAGAAATAAAAAGAATGCTTGAATAAGAATAGAACAATCTATATGTAAGTATTAGAGACACATGTTTTCTTTAAAAGATCTAACACATATACAGTATTTGCTGAACTGATAACTGATAAATAAGATAGCTTCGTGACTTAGCTAGTTAAAGCGATACCTTCCTTGACAAATCTAAATCATAAAACCTTGAGTATTCTGAGTTTATCGTTTGAACTGTTAATCACTGTAGTAAGTAGTTGTTCACGGTGGCCCAGTAGTGTACAACTAAATAGAATTAAAGGCCATGTAATAGCCTTAGCATCTTATGGAATGCAAGAACATATAAAAGTTTAATGGCTATCTATTTTTAGTGTTGGCTTTTTGGGGGGGGGGTTGCATTGTGAAAGACGAATAGAAGTATTTGAGTATAATTTCACATGTGAATTATTATTATATAGCAGTTGTGGATTACCATCACACTCTGGGTTCAGAGTCCAGCCAAATTTACCACATCTGGGGATTCCCTCTCTGGGTTTGAACCGTGGATCACAACTGTATTTTAATACGGCATCTTTCAGGTATTTTGCCTGTAGCTCAACAATACTTCCATTTGATATGACAGGGGCTGTGCAAGTTATTTCTGTATGAACAGTGAGAGAAGTGAGAGAAACAATAATTAAACTGGTGTTCTGAATAAATATATGTATATCCGGTTATGATAATCAGAAAAAAACAAACAATATACTGAACCTTTGCATGTTGGTACAGCATCACTCCATTCGCCTGTCTCTTTGCAGTGAATGTCACTACTTCCCTCTATCTTTTTGTCAGAAGACACACACTCAAAATGAACAACATCACCATAACTTCCCTCCTCTGTGTTTCCTGTTGCGGTTACATCCACGTTTGTGTGAACCGCTGGACATTTTACAGCTAGACAATGTGTGGATATAAAAAATAAAATCAATCAATAAATTAACCAATCACTTAAAAATAAATCAAATCTTTAAGTTATAGTTATATTATAAGTCACACGTATGACGGGTAAAAATGAAACAAGAATAAATAAAAGGAAAAACAGCGGCTATCATACCCTCACAGACAGGAACAGCATTGTCCCATCCTTGAGCTCTGCAGGTACGCTGATTGATTCTGCTCGTCATTTCATACCTATCCACACAAAAGTACAAGGAGTGTCAATCTGACAAGGACTGTACATATTTTCTACAATAATAACTAGAAAAGAAAAGAAAAAAGCATTAAGCACTTTTACCCTTTCTTACAAGTGTACACCACTGTCGCTCCAAAAACAAACTCTGTCTCCTCTGTAAGTAAAAAATCACCATTTTGGGCATCGCCTGGATGACTACATTTCTTCTCTGCAGAAATCAAACAAGTTTTACTTTACATGATCACACTGATTTAATGTTAATAACCTGAAAAAAGAAATGTGCCCATCATGTTGACAATTCTCTTACTTGCACATGGCCGCTTAATGGATTCCTTCCACACTCCTTTTTCGCACCTTAATTTATACAAGCCGGTATAACCCGTAATGCAGGTCACTCTCACTGTTTGGCCATCAGTGTATGAAGCTTTCTCAGCTAGCTCTGTGTTTTCATATTTAATGTCCTCTCGGGGGCAAACTGTAAGACGTAACACAAAGACGTAAGCATATAACATTTACACTAAAGTCAATCAAATCTAAATGAAAAAGACATTCAAATAAACAACAACAAACAAATCACTTGCCTTGACATCGGGCACAATTTAAGAAAAACCACCAAAGGCTGAATCCGAAGAGTTTTACAGGAACTCTCATTTTGAGCTCAGTTCACAAGTACTGAATCTTTTTTTTGGTTTGCCTTTGAATCTATTGCCTGCTCGGGGAGTTAATCATTTACCTATGTTTAAAAATGTCTTCCTGACACCAGACCTCTCTGCGCAAAGGCAACATTTCCTGTAAAATAAATAAAACAAATAATAATGTTACACCAAAAAATTTCCTCTGAGAAGTCAAACATCTCAAGTCAAACGTGTGTAACATATAAAAACGAAGCAAAGGGAAGGTTTCAAAATAATTGCTTTGCTTACTGCTTAAACCTGTTTTTGACTGGTCCGTGCACTATGTGATTGAATTAATTAGAGAACGAAATGTGATGAACAAAAAGTGTGTCTCATTAGAAATGAGTGTGATAACTGATACACAACAGTTTTTCAGCATTGCTGTAACTGCCATTGCATTATAAAAAGTGTTCTGTTTCGAATTGAGCAATCTATTGAACTGATAAACAAAAGATAGAAGAGGAGTTTGACACCTACTTGTCTTTGCTTAAATTGTTGTTGTCTCATAGATGACCTGTTGCCTTTTTTTCATCTCTTGATGGAAAAAACCCAAACAAACAAAAAATGTAAGGTTGGATGTCATTTACTGGATGTTTCAGTGTAGACTTGGTAAACACTGACATGTTAAACTCAAAGGTCTTAAAGCTTTATTTGCAAATGGTTGGTTTTGTTTGCAAATGGTTTATTTACTAACATTCAGAGGATATGTTGAAAGCAGGGCTTTCAATGAATTCATTAAAAAGAAGAATGCAACATGCAGTAATAATATTTTATAATAGATAAATATAAATAAATAATAATGAAGTCATGTAAAAAAGTTAGGACAGCCAATTAATTTCCATAGTTTTCATAATCAGGACACACACACACACACAAACCGGTCCATCCTAGCTCTTAAAATGTGGAAAATGACACTTCAGATGAGATACTGACATATTGCTCTGTGCCGCTTTTGTTTATTTAATAAAAATAAAGACACCATGACATAGGAATTAAGAGTGTATGAAGCCTTCTTCTTTATGAAGGCACTTCTAATTATATATATATATATATATATATATATATATATATATATATATATATATATATATATATATATATATATATATATATATAACAGCAACACATTTTTAGCAGAACAGCTGAAAAGAAAAAATAAAGGTATTGCAATAGCCCAGGCAAAGTCCAGAGCTCATCCTGGCTAAAATCATGTTGTGCATAAACAAATCAATAAATGCCCACAAAAATCAATAAATAGAGCAGCACTGTAAAGAAGAGTGGCCAAAATTCCTCACAAGAAACCTCACACTGGACTTCAAGCTGCTTGGGTTCTGAGCCTCTTCAATCCTCCAGATTTGAGACCCCTTCCAAACGAAATGCAACATTTACTTTTCTCTGAAAAGACAACTTTTGACCACAGAGTAACAGTCCAGTTATTTTCACCTTAGCCCAGTTAAGATGCTTCTGGTGTTCTTTCTGTTTCAAGAATATCTAGATAGCCCTTTTTCTGAAGACGTCTGAGCCTGGAGACTCTTGCTTCACTGACCCCAGCTTTATTCCACTCTTTGTTAAGCTCTCCCAAGTTTTTGAATCTGCTTTGCTTGGCAGTATTCTCAAGCTTGCAGTCATCCCTGTTTCTTTAACACCTGTTCTTCCTTCCAGTAAACTTTGCAATTAACATGCTTTGATGCAACACTTTGAACAGCCACTTCTTTTAGTAATGATTTAACCTCTTTGTGGAGGGTGTCAATGTCTGGAATTTCTATTCCAGAAATAGCCAAATGACCAAAAAGACTTGGCCATAGTCCATAAAACAATTATTGACATCCTCCACAAAGAAAGTGACAGAAGGTCATTACTGAAAGGGTGTGTTACAAAGCGAACAACAAGAGAGCATGCAAATCCGTCTTTATTGTAAAATGTGGTTATGGGCAAGACAAAAGAGTAATTCAATAAACAGGCATGGGTCAAACGTTGCTAGATCTAAGACAGGCAGATGTTTAGGATCCAGGTAACCAGGTAAACAATACATGACTGAAGTAGACTAGAGCTAGGACTTGGAACTACAACTAAAATAGGGAACTAGCTTCGTAAAGATGCTATCGCTAAGAGAGAGGTGAGCGAAAATAATACTCAGTGTTGAATGGGGGTTTGAGACTGATTTTTACAGTGTATGTTACTGGCTGTAAACTTTATCAGTGAAATGGAACATGTAGAAAGGAATGAAATGTAACTGTGTACTTAACCAAGATAATACTGATGTATTGATTATTGGAATACAATTGAATACCCATATTATGGATTTTTAAAAATGACCTTTTATGCAGTGTGTAGACTTAATATACTTTAAGTACATGATTATTTCGCAAATCATTATTCATTATTCATGTATTTCCACGCGCACACACACACACACACACTTTGTTGATGCAGTATAACTACCTTGTGTCTTGTTGCTGTGCTCAATCTTGCCATGACATGAAACTGTCTTTCAGTTCATGACTGGGTTTCAACCTACGCATGATCATTAGCACCCGTTAGGTCGGTGCTATAAGTGAAATAATCACAAACACGTAATTATTGTTGATTAATGCTTAATCTCTCCTGCTGTTACGGAGCACAGGGCAGTGCGGCGAGATGACAAAGAAGGCTGATCTTGATTGGTCCTCTTGCATGCATTTGAAGTGCTGATTGGCTGATTCGCAGATAAATCTAAATTTGAGTTTGACTTTGTAGATAGAACCTTTTTTTTTAATAAAAAGTCATAAAAATGTACACAACTGTACAAACAAGGAAACAAACTGTCACAGAATAAGAATGTGAATATCTCAATTTTAACCAAAATGTTAGATAGAACCTTATGATTCCAATCCAACCTTTCGTCAAAGACTAAGAAACAAACAAGGATACTACTAATACTGTAATGCAATTATTACATGTTGTTACATGTGCTTCAGTCATTGTGTACCTTACCTGATGTCCATGTGGTCTGTGTTATGTGGGAAAATCATCTCGGCCATTGAAACAAATAATCTGTAACAATATTATATGCTGAGAAACATTTGGTAAAGACAGACTATTAGGACATTAAAACATTCATTATTTATCAAATGCATGCTGCAACACAAAGACACATTTCCAAAGTTGATCTTAACCCCTTCAGACCTGTTTTATTTATTTGTTTTTTTACTAAACAAAGGTTTGTGCAAACTTTTTTCCCTTTATGTTCACTATAATGGACACCAGGACTGAAGAAAATACACATATTTTAATCATTCACAATAAGAAGAGCTGGTGCATTAAGTTTAACTAGTGTTTAATCCCGATATGCTGTGTGATATCACATGAGACACTCCCTCTGGCATTAAAATCTTAATATCTTGTAGTGTTTGTGTGCTTTTTATTATCCCAAGGTTACATCCGCCCTTCTACTTCCCCTGCTGCTTCCAGTTTTTTCTTTGTGGCCAAGAAGGGGCTTGTGGCCCTGCATAGACTACAGATCGCTCAACAGAATAACTGTCAAGTTCCACTATCCATTGTCCCTCATCCATGCAGCCCTAGAGAATCTAAGAGGAGCAACCGTATTCATTAAGTTGGACCTCCACAGTGCTTACAACAGAATCAGAATGTGAGAAGTCGATGAGTGGAAAACCGTTTTCCAGTAGACTTCAATCCAGGAGACTCCTACCCGTCACTATGTGTATCTTATGATACTGTATGGAGTAATCAACGCATCAGTCTTCCAGAATTTTTTGCACAAGGTACTCAGAGACTTTCTCCTCAAATTCGTCATTGTATAAATTGATGACATTTTATCTACTCAAGAGTCAGACGGAAAACCATGGACGTGTTACACAGGTTCTCCAGAGGCTATGCAAATACCAGTTTTTCCTGAAAGCCGAGAAATCCACCTTTCATCTCCCTTCAATACTGTAAGGGTCCCCCCTTTCCTGAAGAACAGAATCCAGAGGTCCTTGTCAAAGGTATAATGTGCTTTCGGTCTTTTCCTTGCACATCTGAAAAATCACTTATATTTATTAATAATTTGCTTTTCCAATTTTAATTCTAAATCTTCTCATAATTTTGTCTGACTCCAATCTTTCAAAGTTTTTAATCTTTCCCATAGTATAAGTGATTTCTGTGAAATATACCAATCGCACTGAAACATGAAACTGAGGGTTCACAAGACAAATGACATATAACGCCTTATTCTTAATGAACCTTAAGCCAACTCTTTTGGGCAGAAGGAGGAGGGTAATCAGGAAGAGCAGAGGTGAAGAGGTTGTCATAAAACAACAGGGAGATAGAGGGTGTTGTTTGCTCTTTTTTTGAGGTTCTTTTGTTCCTTTGGAAGATCACTTATGGTGGTCAGAGATGGCAAGGGATGCGAGAAGGTACATGAGTGGATGTAAGGATTGTTCCATGTCCAAGAGGTCCAGCTGGTAAGTTGTGACCCCGCTAATCCTGAATCGCCCTGGTCACACCTATGAGTGGACTTTATCACAGATCTACCACCCTCTGAAGGTAACACTTGTATTATAGTAATCATGGATAGATTCTCTAAGTTCTGCCATTTATTACCCCTCAAAAGTTTACCCACTGCCCTGTAAACAACGGAACAGCTGTTTAACCAATATTTTGGTTGTTTGGACTCCCTGAAGACATTGTATCTGGCCAGGTACCCCTGTTTATATCCAGTGTATGGAATACATTCTTTTTATCTCTTAGGTGTGACCCTTAGCCTCTCCTCTGGATATCATCCCCAATCTAACGGACAGACGAAGAGGAAAATCCAGGAGGTGCCTTCTGCCATAGTCACCAGAAGTCCTGGAACCAGTTCTTAGGCTTGGTCCAGTATGCACAGAACTCCCTTCACCAACTGGCTACTGGTCTCACTCCCTTCCAGTGTGTACTTGGTTTCCAGCCTCCCTAGTTCCCGTGGTCCAGTAAACCATCAGATGGTGATCGACTACTGGTTCCGAGGCGCAAGAGAGTCTGGGACAAAGCTTACCTTTATCTCCAACAGGCAGTGTGCAGGGAAAAGAGCCAGGATGAGCAGGGGAGAGCTGAGACACCCACTTTCCAACCTGGCTAGAAGGTATGGCCCTTGTATGACATTCACCTGCCCCTGCCCAGACTCACACTGAGCTGCATGTGATTGTGTTCAAATTCCCTATAAAATCTGATTAAAATCTGATTTCCTTTTGAGCTAATTTGGTACACTGATGTGCATAAAACCATGCTGCCAAGCAATAAATCACATCCAAATAATAATAATAATAGTTTACACTGTCCTGCTCTGCAAAGTGTGGTTTTGGATAATATCAGCATTAATCTATATTGTTTGTTTTGTTTTTTGGTGCAAAGGAACTGGACTGTGATGTCTGTAAAAAAAGTGTCAACCAGTGTGAATCATGTTTGGGCAATCCTTCAGGATGCTATAATAAATCAAGTCAACACTTGAATAAATTGAAAGCTCTGAAGCCCAGATTATGCAAAGCTGTACAGCTGCTAATGGTGGATATTTTGATGAACCGTCAATGTAAGTATTTTATGTGTATAAACTGTTCTGAACATTCTGAACAAAAACATTCCTCAATTCTGATTGGTCAGCAGTTTTATTTACAATAATTAAAAATATTCAATAAAATAAAACTTAAATTGTTCTGTGTATTATGCGTTTTGGCAAAATTAATTTATATTATTTAATAAAGTATGAGTGGCCCCTGCTATCATTGTAGTTTGTCTTTCATATTTAATTTGAAGACCATGCCTTCCTCGTCTAATTAATGCTTCTCATGAGGCGATGTTAAATGTGTGCATCTGTGTGAAAGCTCTCAGTTTCAGACGTGAGAAAGAAATATTACTGTATCCGTTTTTTTGGTTCAGTCATGCGTAACAACGCTCTTCAGCCGTGATTTATTCATGATACAGCACAGCCTCTTGTACCTTGTTGCTTACACACTGTTACAGCCCATTTTAATAGGGTGAGACATGAATACAAGATGTTAACAGGATTCCAGCCACAGTCAACAGATAAACAAAGGCAACATGTTCATTTTAAGCTATTTATTGGTAAAGAGTAAAAATTAATAGAAGGAGCATTAGCTTCAGAGAGACCCAAGGCCAAAATAACAAACCAAAAGAACTTAATAAAACAAATATAAAAAAATCAGGCAATGCTCTATAACAACCCACCATACCAAAACAGTCCAAAACAGAAAAAAGAGGACTATAAGGCAGTGGAGTGGGTAGAAAAAAGGGTGTAATGAAGAGAGGAGAAGAAGACTAGAAAGAGATAAGCAGAGATGATGGGAGAAAAGAGTATAGGAGAAGGAAAGAGAGAAGAGATAAGTAGAGAGGAGGGTATTGGTGTAGTGAGGAGAAACTGTAAAAAGCCATAGACATATACCTGTAATACACACAGTGCCCTCCACTAATATTGCATCAGAGCCGATCCTCCCTATGTGCAAAGTTTGCAAACTACATAGGGCCCCCAAAGCACCAGGGGGCCAACCTTGCTCTTAAAGACAGTAAATTGTGCTTTTGCCAATGTAGAGAGGTGAAATAGTGTATTGGTAGGTTCTCGCATCACCAATGGCGTTATGATATTTGGATCACGTCACCAAAGGTGTGGTTATGAGTACATCACATTAAAAGATTGGTAGGATCTCCAACTTGTAGAACCCCTTTCTGTATCATCGACACATGGAAAACACAAGTGTAATAAAATAGAACCAATGATAGACAAGAGTCATCAACAACTACTAAATGAATACCATAAATGAAATAGGAATAAAGTGTATAAGATCGTGATATGCAAGATGTTGTATGTTGCTATGTCAGAGCTACTTTCTGGTTATCATATACCAATAAAGAGCTGAAAAGAAAATGCATTTCTAAATAGGCAAAACCAAACTAGATTAAAATGCACAAAAAAATCAAGAAAAAAGGGCAAAGGAGAACAAGGATATAATATCGGTAGATAGAAGATAAAGAACACTTAGAGGTTAGAGGATACGTTCTGGAAGAAGAACAGGTAAAAACCACAACAAACCAGAACAGGTGAACGCAATAAAGTAAAAAACAAAGGACTAGACAAGGGGCGTGGCTATATGTTCACAAATAATTAAGTAACATGCCAACAATGTACAAATTTGTCATATGTTATATTAAAAATAGCATGTCATGAAATACTCAAACATATACTTGGTAAATGGTTAATAAGTTACTAGTTAATATATTATTATGTATTATAGTAGTATATTAATCACTTGAAATTTTAACATTGTACTATTATCTCATACCATTAAAATACTCCATCAGTGTCAGAGAATACATCTGTCTAACCCTCACCGGTCAGCCTTTACATTGCAGCGCTACAAAGTATTCAAAACCTGTAGGTGTGTAAAGGCATGAATAAATCACTTACACTTTCTGCATCCCCTAAAGTGTAAACTACTCGTAAGTTGTAAATGTCTTACTCATCATTGGTAGATCTTTCACGCACACACAACCTGTACCGGCAGAGTAGTTTACACTTTGGGGATGCAGAAAAGTAATAGATAATGTTTTTTACAAATGTTTTTTTTGTAACAGTACAATGTCAGAAAATACTGCAGCATTTCAGTCTTTCAAGTGATTAATAATAACTAGTAACTTAACTAAAAACTCAGCTACAGTTAAATCAACAAATTTATTTGACTAATTGTTTAACATTTTGCTATTTAAATATTGTGAAAAATATATAGTTTGGGGCCACTTTCCTTAAACATTTTTAAATATTTTTTTCAGTGCATTAATGCGTGTAAGCGGTTTGAGCGATGGTTTGACTTGAGATGGTTGGAACTTGGAAATTTAGGACACGGAGATGGATGGAGCACCTGGAAAACGCAGGAGACAACTGGAACTGGAGAACATCGCAAGAGCTAAGTATCAGAGGTTTTAACTCAATAGAGTGTCAGCAGTGGTCCACTTCGTGGAGAGAATGAGACCGGACATTGAGGGAACTGTGGTGTGTGCTTGTATATTGTGGGTGGTGATCACCTAACCCCTTGTAACTTATTTATAAGCAATCTTCAAAACATAGATAAAGCTATTAACACATCACTTATTAATCAGTTGATTAATAACAGAGCTCCTGTTTCTCCGATCTCCCAGTGATCTTGTGTTGTTTATTCTGAAAGACTGTGCTTAATCGCTGCTTTAAATAAATACTTTGATTCACTTTGAAACTCCTGTTTCCATCAGCGTCCCTAACAAGGTGTGTGTGTGTGTGTGTGTGTGTGTGTGTGTGTTGTCTATACCATTATAAATTCTGTGTTTTATAATAAGGGTTGAGTTGATGAACCTGAGATATGAAAGTACAAGCTTAAAAGCGGTGGAGCGTTTCTTCAGGTGTATGTTATTAGAAGGAGCTTTAACATAACTACCATTTCATTATGTAACGAAAATATGAATTTCATGAATTGAGTGGCATTATGATTGTTCTATATATGAATACGTATGTATATTCGTGTATCAATGAAAACACAAAGTCCGTTTTTTTGTAATCAGTTTTATTTCCACGTAATTGTTTTTGGTTTGTTTGTTTCTTTATGTAATAGCCACAGGCTGTCGATTTTCCTGTACGTGCCTCTGTCGCCTGTGATTCACTGATCAGATTAAAACCAGGGCTGGATCTCATCCTTGTGTTGTCTTCGTGTACAGACACGCTACACTAATAAGCAACTATATAAGAGAGCATAAAATAAAGTGTTACCACAATGTTTTACACTTCATGCAATTAGAGCAACACACCGATAGACCGTAACATACTTGCTGTATGACTGTCCATTGGGGCTGGGAATTAAAGTGACTTGGGTCACACAATTTCTAAAAACACACATCAGCATAATCATACAACCTATACTGATAGCAAAGATTTGAATACAATACATGTGTGAGTTCTGCATTCCTAGTGAACAAATTAAGTGCTTTCACACATGATCACTGGCTGTAGTTCATCAGCAATTTAGTGTGGCAGGAAAATGTCAGTGTTTCCAAATGAAACAAAAGAGCTGTTTGCTTTGAATGATGTGTGCAATGTAGAGAATGTTTTTTTACACTAGCAAACTGATTTTAAAGGATGTGATGTGCTTGTAGTTTTGCAGACTTGGTCTAAAGGTATTTAAGTGAATGTATTGACTGAGTAGTCCTCACATACCAATTTTAGTGTATAAGCAATTAAAAAGTGACATTATTTTCCTCTCTGGTTTAATCTCTTTTTCTATATACATTTAATTGATTTAAGCACATGCAAAAGTACTTCTGTTCAAGACATAGGCCTAAGTGTGCAAAACTATTTGTAAAATGAAAAATGACAAACATTGATTTGTCTCCTATAAAAAACCCAAAACATTTACAGTAATGGTTTCAATAAAACCAAAAAACATAACATTTAGTAGCAGAACATACCAGCACACAGTGGGCTTGGTGTTTTTTTGTTTTTGTAATGGTTACACAGTTTTTGAAACTATGGCTCCATTTCTCAAAACTCACAATATGTGTGTAGCTTTTTCACTTGCTTGTAAACATATAAATGTCTTAAGGTGCTGAATAGGTCCACTATGATTATAAACCAAAAAAAAGGTCATGCTGTAAATTCTGTTTATTTTGCTATACGCTGTGGGTTGTAATATAAAGTGTTACCTTCTTTCTCAAAACATTCAAAGTCTTGATTTCTAAGTGAACAAAGTATGTATTTTTTCATTCATGATCGCTTGCTGTAGTTTATTAGTAATTTAGTGTAGAATTAAAATGTCAGTGTTTCCAAATGAAACAAAATAGCTTTGATTTGAATGATGTGTGCAATGTAGAAAATTATTATTATTATTTTTATTATTATTATTACACTAGTAAACTGATTTTAAAGGACGTGATGTGCTTGTTTTGCAGACTTGGTCTAAAGATGAGAAGTATATGAGTAAATGCTTTGACTGAGAAGGACTCAAGTACCACTTTTAATAAAAAAATAAACAACAAAGACTGTAACATCTTTTCCATCTGACTTGATATTTTTTCCTCCAAATTTAACTGATTAAAGCTCACAAGTTATTTCTGTTCAAGACATAATTATGCAGAACTCAGGGCAAGATGAATCATGAGAAATGTTGAAACTATTACCATAAATGCTTTGCCATTTGCAGGAGACAAATCAATCAAACAAAAAACATAACATTTAGTAGCAGAACATACCAGCACACAGTGGGTTTGGCGTCCATCCGTCTGGTGTACATGTTGCTTCTTTTGCTGTTTCACGATATCCAGACTCACATCTGTATGTTTTTTTCACTCCAAGTCTCAAATCTCTTCTAAAGTAACCGCTTGGATAATACACATGCTGATTATGTGGAACTTCACAACTAATCTCTGAAACAAGATTAAAATTTTTATAACAACATAAAAAAGTGCATAAAAATAACATTTCTCTTTAATTTTACCTGCACACTCAGTCATGTGATCCCAATCTCCACTATTTAGGCACGTGAATAATTTGCTGGTTTCTTTTGTAAAAATGAGCCAGTGTCTCTCAGAGCAGGTAATCATCACTTTCTCTCAGCTTTGAAAATAGTTTTCCCCTCTGGATAGATGCTGATTACTCTAATTTAGTTGTCTTCAGCTCACAGAGTTACTTCTGTTGAAGACATTATTATGCAGAACTAAGACTAAGGGTAAGAAAAGAACATTGAAAAAAAACGCACTGAAACTGTTACTGAAAATGCTTTGACTTTGCAGGAGAAAAATCAGCTAGACAGAAATAAAAAAGAATGCTTGAATAAATATAGTACAATATTTTTGTAAGTATTAAAGGCACGTGTTTTTGTTTAAAGAGCTAACACATATACAGTATTTGCTAAACTGAAAACTGATAAATAAGATAGCTTTGCATTGTGTATGAACAGTGAGAGAAGTGAGAGAAACAAATACCGTGAATACAAAAAGAGCTAAAAAAAAGTAAACAAGTATGGATTCGATAATGAATGCATTGTCCTTCACTGAATCTTCACTAGATTTAATGTGATTTATCTTACTATATTAGTTTACAACTAGCACATACTGATAAAATTGTACTCTTCTGTAGGCCAGCGATTCAATAATGTCGTGACCAAGTTTATTAGAGATAATATTTTTATCCAGATTGCACAGTGTGTAGAAGCCATAAGAGAAATCAAAAGACAGAAAAAAAGAAAAGCCATACCCTCACAGACAAGGACAGTATTGCTCCATCCTTCACTTTTGCAGATGCGATAATTGATTTTGCTTGTCATATAATACCTGTGAACACAATGTTGTCCACTTTTTACATCAGACTCGAAGACGATAGTGTACATTTTCTACAATAAAAAAAAGAATACCTTTTCTTGCAGAAGTGTACACCACTGTTGCTCCAAAACAAACTCTGTCTCGTCTGCAAGTATAAACTCAGCATTTGGTTCATCGCCTGGATGACCACATGTCCTCTCTGCAGAAATCAAACAAACATTATAACACCGTGTTAATGCAAAAAATTTGATCATATTAATAATTCTCTTACTTGCACATGATCGCTTAATAGACTCCTTCCATGTTCCTTTTTCGCATTTTAATTTTACAAGCCGATATAACCCGTAATGCAGTTCACTCTCACTATTTGACCATCATCGTATGGCCTTTCTCAACTAGCTCTGTGTTATGCGTAGATAATGTCCTCTCGAAGGCATTCTGAGAAGCACAAATAAACACACGCATGAAGGCGTGCTACTCAGCACTCCTAAAACCAATTAAGTTCAGTTAAAAGTATAGAAGGTGCATATGACATGAACAAACTCACCTTGACTTTGCACAGAGGTAACAGAAAACAGGACGAAAACGAATGATTTGTACGGAGCCTCTCATTTTCTGCTCAGTTCACAAACTATTCTGTTTTCTGATTTTGGTCTCTGTGTGATGGTGGATCAAAAAGTAAATCATTTACTGAAGTCAAAAGGCATTTGCTTTCATGTCAGACCCCTCCGTTAACGTGCACGAGGATAAACATTGAAAAAACTGGCTTACAATCAGTGTTTGGTGCTTGTATATCAGTGTTTTTCATCTATCATTTCCTCTGATTTTAGACATTACTCAATGGTAAGGTTGGGTTTAGGTGTAAAGATCAAAATTAAACTTTTGGATTAAAATCTTGCGCCTCTTGTCAACAAAATATGTTTACCCACGAACACAGAACTCAATATCAGGATGTGCTGTATCATCCAGCTCATTTTCAGTTAGAGTATTTTTGTTTTAGGAAGTGCATTATGATACGTTTACCGTTAAAGTTAATACATTTGAATTGAAAAGACAATCTGTTTGGTGCACTTTATACAGTATTTGATAAATGAATTTATCCCAAAGGGCAACATAAATAAACAAACTACGGAAAAGAGCACATGAAAGAAGTTTCATTTCACACAAGCAAAATACATTTATCTCGTAATTATAATCTATGGAGAATGTTTGATACTTAAAAATGAGGTAGAATAACGCAAATGAATAAAACTGTTGTTGTCCCCTGTATCACCTAGATCCTTTTTTACAAAAGCTGGACATCATTTACTGGATCTTACAATGTAGATGTTTGATTAACACTGATATGTTAAACTCAAAGGTCTAAAATCTTTTGTGTAAATAGTTGTCAAAATGTTGGAGGTTACCATATATTTTATGAAGCAACTGCACCACCAAGTGGTTTCTGTGAAAGGTTTGAACTGATGATGATAATAAATATCACACTCTTTCACCCCTTTCAGGTGTTGGAGCTCTTAATTTGTCAAAGTTGTATGCATTAGTTACCAATCACACTCTAACAGATAAAAAATGAAAACTGTCCTTGCTAATGGGTCATGGATGTTTAATCAGGACAACTGTTAATGATGCAGATTTATTTTCACAAGCTTCCAATGCTCATTCCAATGATACAGTCATATTTACCAAGGGTGCCAATAATTCTGACCACGAATGTTTGTGTTTATTTTCAGATACCTGCTACATGTAAGCCCTTCACAAAAAAAAACTCAGGAAAGCGCAGTCATCTTAAATCCAGATATTTTAGTCAAATACACAAATGCATTTGAAAAACTAAATTAGCCAGACATCAGTTATCAGGATTAGAAATCATCTCGGATGTGAGGAGCTATGTACAAAAAACAGATAATGTCTACTGATGAGCTGATGATTTGAATCGGGTGTGATTGATTAAAAAGACATGCAAAACCCCTAAACTGATCTGAAACTCAATCTAAGGGCCTGTTTACACCTGGTCACTTTATCTATTTGTTAAAACGGTTCCATTTCAACACAGCGCGCACACAAAAACAGTCATAAATTCAATCTTCAACTCAATATTATTTTAACATTTTGGGAGGAGTCAAATTTTTATATGTGGTTTTAACAACCAGATGCATTTACACTTGATCTGGTTTCAATCCATCTCAGAGGCTTCTCCTAAAAATGCATATTCAATGGTTCAAGGGTTAATTCTTCACTGCACATATTAAGAGATTCCTGATAGTACTATTTTAAGGCTAAAAAAGATGGTCGGTTGAGGTGTTTTGCGTTTTTAATTGCAGAGTGCAAGGAGCAACTTTACAAAATCGACCAGCTGAATAGTAGGGCTTACGTAATATTCCTTGCTTGGCATGGCTTTTCACATTTATGTACATTAATGTACAGATATGTATGTTTTTCTTCTGTTGATTTAAATGTTGTTTATTTTTTTGTCATACAATACTAATTCGTTGTGTTTCTTAAAATTCTGTTTTATCTTATTTATTTAGTTAGTTTTACTTATAAGGAATCCAAAACAGAGTTACTGAAATGGGAAAATGTATTTTGATTTGCTCCAGCGTTTGCTTAGTAGCTGATGCTTCACTGTTTTACTTCCACTGTCACACACACTTAGGTAAAGTCATCATTCCATCATCACACTTTTGTCTTAGTTTATCGCTTGTCATTTTGCCATCCTGACATTCAAATTCAATGCTTTCATTGTGTGTTGAGGTTATATTTTCGTTTTTCTTCCATTTCAGCCCTATACCTCTTTTATCCATTTCCTCCACCGTCACTATACAGGGCTCTGAAATAAACCCAACATGTCACTGTCAGTGTCACAATATGCATTTGTTGATTTATCAGTGCAGTGTAGAGCTTAATGTACAAGACTGCATTGAATTTATTAATAAAAATACGGTGAGAAAAGCCTCAAATCTCTTTGATGTATATGGAGTGTAGTGTTCATACTTACTTAAGCACATTATAGTCCCTTTCCACTGTCCTTTTTCACAGGTCAAGTAATTGAAAAAATGCGGATCCAATGTGTATTGAAGTGAACAGGTGTATTCAACTCTCTCTCCTGTATTGTATTCATTTTTTATTATGTCTTTTGCATGTGTATCATTTATGTGGTGGAGGCCCACATTTTGCTGAACCTAAAGCAAAGCATGATTAGAATTAGTAGTAGTAGTTTGTTTATTTATTTATTAGACCGTCATCAGCAAGGAATATGGCGTTAGTAAATCTCAGTATTAGTCAGATCTGTTTTGTTAATGGTCCTAAACCACAAAACCTTTTCTTACATTTATTATTAATAACATTTTCATTAAGTTAAATTAAAACAGCATTTTTAAAAAATAAAATATTTAATATTTTAATACTTCACAGCTGAACATACCAGCACACAGTGGGTTTGGTGTCCATCCGTCTTCTGTACATGTGGCCTCTTCTGCTGTTTCATGGTATCCAGACTCACATCAGTAAGATCTTTTTGCTCCCAGTTTCAGATTTTCCCAGGTTGGTCCAGACACATGCTGGTCATGTGGCTCTTTACATCTGATCTCTGAAACTAAATCCACATGTTTTTGGTTTCAAATGACATGGAAGAAATTAAAATGACCAAATCCAGAATTGTACCTCTATAATCTTACCTTCACAAATAGGTTCATGATCCCACTTTCCGTTGTCATTGCATGTAAATGAATTGCTGGATTCGTCTGTACCAGATAGCCAGTAATTTTCAGAGCAAGTGATCTTCACACTTTCTCTAGGTCTGAAAACAGTTTTCCCGGAGGTTTGATCTTTTGCACTCCAACTGCGGTTGACTTCAACTCACAGGTTATTTCTGTACAAGGAAAGAAAAGGATGTCACATGTGACCAGGAATGAGTGTCCCATACTTGGAATTTGTACTCTGCATTTACCCTGTCAAGTGCATACACACAGTAGTGAGAAGTGAACAACCGTGCTTATTCGGTGCCTTGCTCAAGGATTTCACCTCAGTCATGGTATTAAGTGTGGAGAGAGTGCTGGTTATTCACTCTCCCACACCTACAATCCATGCTGGACCTGGGACTCAAAACTACAACCTTCAGGTTAGAGGTTCGCTCAATCCATTAGGCTATGGCTGTGTCTGGTCAACATGTGAGCGCTTACAAAGTTTGATTCCTCAAGGTCCCCGTGTCCCAAACTGGCCTCTTTGGCAACACAGTTGAGAACATGGCCCGGGAGTTCTGAGCTGTGCAGGGAGCAGACTGAGGTCATCTGACACATCTTGCCCCAGTTGGGTGGAGAATTATTTGTTTCAAAAAAAAACCAAAGGGCAAAAGAGTTTTCTCTGTCTCTGGGTCCCAAGAGGGCATGGAGAGTTGCAGATGGACCAACACTGGATCACACTCATCACCAGCAGGCAGTTTTAGAGCGTCATCAGAGGCCCAGCTTATGCCTTGAAGTGTAACCTGTTTGTCTAACAGTGCTTGGATTGAGGCATGTCTCCTTTACCCTTAAAGTCTATGTGGCTGCAATTGTTGCCAATCCCAACCCTGTGGAAGGGAAGTGGGTGTGGAAGCATGACCTGGTTATCGGGTTACTAATTATTAATTCCTTCTATACCCTCTTGGAATCTGTCTCTAATGCATAAAGAACTGCAGCAAGTCTTTTGCAGTCAGTTGAGCAGAAGTTTCTATTAATGAAAACTCTGCTCCTGCTTGCACTGGCCGTCATCAAGCCGGATAAAGAAGGTGCATGAAAACAAAACATGTCTAAAGTTTGGGCTGCCTGAATCCCAGGTAATCCTGAGGCCCTTGCCTGGCCTATGTGCCCAAGGATCCCACTACTACTGGAAAGGGATTAAATATGCAGAAGATGGTGGAAAACCAAAGAATATGTGGGACCTGGAGAATTCTGAAGAAGAGTAATAGCCAGCAATCTAAACAACCCACGGTATTAAGAATCAAGCATTTTGTATACAGTCACTTTTTTTGAATTCAGATAAAGATTTTATCTTAAAGACTATTCGTAAAAATATGTCAACAAATTCATCAGAACATTACTAAATCGTATTATTATTTTGCTTTATTACAGTATTAACAATTTGCAGGTTATGCATGTATGTAAACTTTTGACCAAAATTATTCATGACTGTAAAATCTTGTTTTACAACATTTAATGGAACTACAAGCAAAATGTCAGTAATTGTCAAGTGTCTGGTCTGTCTGTGTCATGTTTTGCCCGGTTCTGTTGCTGTTTTGCCTTTTTGTTCATGTTTCTGCCCTGTTTAGTCTAATTAGTCAGTCTGTTCACCTGTGCTCTTCCCAGTTTCCTCGTTATCCCATGCACTTAAATTCTCGCCTGTGAGTTCTGTTTTGTCAGGTCTACTATGTTGAGATTGCGTATCATTGCCTTTTTGCTTTGTACATATACCCTATGTTTCTAATAATAGGGCTGAAACGATTAGTCAACATTATTGACAATGTCAACCATAAAAATAGCTATTTAATGCTATTGCTTTTTAATGAATAGACTGCCAATCTGCTAATCTTCAACACTTAATATTACTTAAAAGAACTTAAAAAGATACTTAAAAATACGTAAAAAGCTGAAAAATCATGTAATTGATATTAGGTGAGTAGAAAAGGATTTGAATACTTCACAGCAGGACATACCAGCACACAGTGGGTTTGGTGTCCATCCGTCCTCTGTACATGTGGCCTCTTCTGCTGTTTCACGGTATCCAGACTCACAAGAGTAAAATTTTTTTGCTCCCAATTTCAAATTTCCCCAGTTTGGTCTCCACACATGCTGGTCACGTGGATCTTCACATGTGGTTTCTAAAAAAATGTAATGTTATTTTTTTATTAATGTTAAACAAGTCAAATCTATAAGTGCCTATCTAAAATTTTACCTTCACAAACTGGCTCAAAGTCCCACTCCCCATTATACTGGCATGTAAAGTGTTTTCTGGATTTGGTTGAAAAAAAGAACAAGTATATTTCAGAGCATGTGATCTCCACACTTTCTCCAACTCTGAAAAAAGTTTTTCCCTGCGGATTGGTCTTTTGCACTCCATCAATGGTCGACTTCAGCTTGCAGGTTACTTCTGTACAAGGAGATAATCACATAAAACTAAGGGTACGAAGAGAGATGAAACATCAAAAGCGTCTGAAACAGGTTCTTATTTGTGACTTACAGGAGACATTTTCTATATCAAAAAATGAAAACTACGTACAGCTTTCAAATAACATCTTACATTTTGCTGTTCATATATAGTATATAAGATGCACATTTTCTACATTGCAATATTTTGTATTCATTAGCCTACATAGTTTAATAGTCTTTCTAAAAAGCCTTGAAAGATATCCCATTTAAGCTGATGTCTACAGGAAGAAATAAATAAGCTTTAAGTCACTGAATATGTTGTGAGACTTTCTCCTGGAGAAGTCACCAAAGAGAGTCATGGTTCCTATCCAATCACCTTGTTCAGCCTAGTGGTAAGAACGTGTAGTCTCTAACTTTATTTTGGGGGCATTTGTTATGCTATGATACATTCATGCATTAATTGCATTCATTAAAATCATTAATTTTATCATGGTGAATATGCCGAGGTAACAGCTGCTGCATTAGCGATTGTTAAAGTTCTATGTGACTGTCACTAGGGGAAAAAATGTTTGGTTTTTGTCAAGTTTTTTTTTGGTTAAGTTTTTTTCAGAACATTTCTTGTTTTGTATTGGGTTGTGTTGCAAGTATTTACATTGCATTTCTTTATTTAATGAAGACAGAGATGTTTACTTAATTTGCTGGTGCTTTTTTCTGTTTGCATGTGAAGATACAGTAGGCTATTTTTTTTTTAGACGTGTAAAAGAATAAAGAAATGTGATAATAATAAATCTCAATATTATCCAGATATTTCAAAATAGATATCCAGATATCCCAATAAATAAAATACCCATTCTTTGGAAGGATTCTCCGGATAAGTCACATTCCACATTCATGAAATACAACATTGCTAGCATTAAATATTTGTAAAGGTTAGATCTTGATTAATAGTAACTCATAGCCATTTATTTAGATGAAGCTAGTGTTTTTAACACCCCCATATGGCCCAATTTGAGGCTTGTTGCAAGCGATTCTTAGTCCAAAAAATCCTCCAGCTCCAGATTTGGACAAAGCATCGCTTCTATAGCTCAAACTTGGCACAAACGTGCCACAAAAGCAGAAAACATCATTTGCATTAAAATCATCACTAAATCCAGAAGAGTTTCTCTCTTACCTTCACAAGCAGGCTTATTGTCCCACTGGCCATTATGTAGACATTTAAAAGATCTGCTGGCTTCTTTTGTACCAAAGATAAAGTATTCTTCAGAGCAGGTGATTTCCACACTTTCTCCGGCTCTGAAAATAGTTTTTCCCTTCGGGTTGATCTTTTGCACTCCAAATGAAGTTGACTTCAGCTCACAAGTTATTTCTGTACAAAACATGATTATATAGAACTAATGGTAAGAAGAGATGAAGCACCAAAAACCGATTTGAAACCGATGATGTGAAACTGATTTGTCTTTTGCAGGAAGTAAATAAGTTTGTGTGTGAGTGTGTGTGTGTGTGTGTGTAAAACTACAATATATTATGTGAATTTACTATAGATATTTTTTCTTGCACTTCTTGACTTAACAGGAGAATCCTTCCAAAAAAATGTGTTCTTTCTCGCAAAAGAACAATAATTAAATAAAAATGGAGCGATAATTAAATAAAAAAAAAAACAATTTCAGTCTTTCTACAAAATAATAAAAGAATACTTTTTGAATAAATACAAACTAAATTTAATCACAAATTAGCCAGATTCAAAAATGATTCAGTTCACATGTGATGCAACAAGAATTTTGCAATATGAAAAATGTATTGGAAGTATTGTAGTACCATTACATTCTGGGTCCAGAGTCCAGCCGAATTTAGCACATGTAGGGGTTCCCTCTCTGGCCTTGAACCTGAATCACATCTGTATTTTAATATGGCATCTTTGTGGTATTCTGGCCGTGGCTCAACAACATTTCCATTTGATATGACAGGAGCTGTGCATGTAATATCTGTATAAAAGGTGAGAGAAGCAAGAATAATTTAACTGATGCTTTTGAGTCAACTAGGATTTTGTAGGGTATACTAAATTTAGATCTATGCAATGTGTTATGATCAGTCTGTGCAAAAATTTTGGGAATTGAAGTCCAAGACACAGTGACAAGGTATGAGATGGGCACTCCAGCTGGGGATCTCTATGATATATAATATAAAAACTAGATCTACATTATACTTCAGGCTTTCTGAAGAAAAACTGATTTGCCTTTATCTTTGCCAACACGATGCCAGTAAGCGTCTGATGTTTCTGTTGTTCTGGGTGATTGCTTGTTGGTTCAAGTCAAGAAAGACTTGTTTATCAACACTGTGTACCACATTTTATCATTTAGTTTAATACGAACAAAGCATTGTGATTTCTTCTTGAGCGTCAGTAAATGTTTGAAAAGCGTCATTTCTAACAAACGAAAGCATATTCATATATTTGACACTTTGCAAATTTTTGAATGCTTTTGCAAATTTTTGAACGCCACAGTGGAACCTACCAGCACACAGTGGTTTTGGTTTCCATCCGTCTCGTGTACATGTGGCCACTTCTGCTGTTTCACGATATCTAGACTCACAACGGTAAGACTGTTTTTCTCCAAATTTCTTAATTTGCCAGTAGTATGGTTTAGACACACGCCAGTCGCGTGGATCTTCACATGTAATCTCTGAAACAAGATACACATGTTTTTAATAGCATGTGTTAAAATCATCACTGAATCCAGAAGAGTTTCTCTCTTACCTTCACAAGCAGGCTTATTGTCCCACTGGCCATTATATCGACATGTAAAAGATCTGCTGGCTTCTTTTGTACCAAAGATAAAGTATTCTTCAGAGCAGGTGATTTCCACACTTTCTCCGGCTCTGAAAATTGTTTTTCCCTTCGGGTTGATCTTTTGCACTCCAAATGAAGTTGACTTCAGCTCACAAGTTATTTCTGTACAAGACATAAATATATAGAAGTAAGAAGAGATGAAGCACCAAAAACCGATTTGAAACCAATGACGTGAAACTGATGTGTCTTTTGCAGGAATTAAATCATTTTGAGTTTGTGTGAGAAACTTGAATATATTGTGTAAATATATCTAATATCTATTTTTTTTCCAAGTTGTAAAAGAAACAAAGATTATTAGAGTATATTTTACAAAAAAAAACAGTTTGAGTTCTTCCTTAAAATGATAAAAGTTGATTTTTGAATAGCTACAAACTAAATTTAGAGACAAATTCAATAATGATTCAGTTCACGTGTGATACAACAAGTATTTTTGCAATATGAAAAATGTGTTGGAAGCATTTCAGTACCATCACATTCTGGGCTCACAGTCCAGCCAGATTTAGCGCATCTTGGGATTCCCTCTTTGGCCTTGAAGCCTGGATCGCATTTGTATTTTAATATGGAATTTTTCAGGTATTTCGGCCGTGGCTCAACAACCTTTCCATGTGATATGACAGGGGCTGTGCAAGTTATTTCTGTATGAAAAGTGGGTGAAACGAGAATAATTCAACTGGTGCTTTGACTAAAGCACAGAAACGTGTGATCTTTGACAACGAAAACAACGGAAATTAACCTATGCACTTTGGAATAACGTCACTCCATTCTCCAGTCTCTTCACAGTGAATTTCACTACTTCCATTTAGCATTTTATCAGGAGATGCACACTCAAAGTGAATAATATCACCGTAACTTCCCTCCTCTGTGTCCCCCGACGCAGTTATATCCTTTTCGGTGTAAACGGCTGGACATTTTACCACTAGTCGGTGAAATCGGTGAATATGAAACAAAAAAATGTAACAAATCAATAAATACGTTTAGATATGATTATCTGGAACACTTTACTCGAAGGGATGTGCTTACGTATATGAAGGAGGTTTTATGCATGTTCATGACAAGTATCATTAAGTGTCATACACTCAGTTATGTTATTTTTAATACAAAAATTACATTATTTGACCTAAACCTAACATACCCTACTCACTCCTTACCCTAGCCCATAATAAAGACATAATGTCAAATTATGTCATTTTAGTATTAAAACTGAGCGAATGACACGTAATGACAGATGTCACAAACACACAAAAACTTCCTTCATATTCAAGCGACTTTTTAAAGAAATCATACCCTCACAGATGGGAACAGCATTGTCCCATCCTTGAGCTCTGCAGGTACGCTGATTGATTCTGCTCGTCATTTCATACCTATCCACACAATGTTTTCAATAGCGCAAGGAGAGTCAAACCGATGACGATAATACACATTTCCGATAGAAAAAAAGCAGAAAGCACTTTTACCCTTTCTGGCAAGAATAAGCCACCGTTGCTCCAAAAACAAACTCCGTCCCCTCCACAAGTTTAAAATCACCGTGTTGTAGGTCGCCTGGGTGACCGCATTTTCTCTCTGCAGAAATCGAGCAAGTTTTCATTTAGATAACAACACTGATTTAATGACCCCCCAAAATGATGTGTAGACAGTATTAAAATTTCTCTTACTTGCACATGGTCGTTGAATGGATTTCTTCCATTCTCCTTTTTCACACTTTAACTTATACAAGCCAGTAAAACCCGTAATGCAGTTCACTTTCATTGTTTCGCCATCAGCGTATGAAGCTTTTGCAACCGATTCCGTGTTAGTAAATTTAATGTCATCTCGACGACATTCTGAGAAGCACAAACTAATATTACGGTAGCTGTCTCAAGTGCATTAAATGCTGGAGTACATTTACAACTAATCAACCTTCTCTAAAGGTACATATATGTACGGTTAAATATATTATATCTAAATATAAAAAAATAATAATGATCATTTAAAAAAGAAAATCACTTGCCTTGACAGCACGCAAAATCGAAGTAAAGCAACCAAAAACCAAATCCGAGGAGTTTTACAGTAACTCTCATTATGAGTTCAGTTCACAAGCACCTGTTTTGATCTGTCACTAAAACTCTTTCCTGCTTGTCAAAAAGAAATCTTTCTTACAACAGACCTCTCTGTGCACAAGCAACATTTCCTGTAAATGAGAAGACAAAATAAAAAAAAATAAAAAAATCTTATCTGATGCAGCAACTCATGTTTGACATTTGGACACACCTAAAATGTTACCTTAAGTCAAACTTCTTGAGTCATCTGTAACAAATTAACTACCAACCAAACACTAACCAAACTAACTGCCGTGTTCATCGCTGACCATTGTAGCTTAATCCCGTGAAGCCTGTCTTAATGTTGATTCAAGAGGAATATAATGTGATGAATGAATCTGTCCCATTAGAATGATTGAGATGAACCAAAAAAAAAAACATTGTAGTATTACAGTCATTGCAAAATATGTTTGCATCTGCCATTGCAAAATGGGTTCATTAGAATTGGGCAATTAGCAATTGCTTAAAAAATATATGTGCAAAGAAGAGTTCGAGACCTGAAGCATTTGTTTCTGCTTAAATTGTTTTTGTATTTTAGATGACTTGATGTTTCTTTACAAGCACAGTACTATATATTAGACTTACGTGTACATGTAGACATGTATTAGCAATGCATCTATAAGTGCTTCCTGAGAATTTTGAGACTTTGTGGCATTGCGCCTTTCTGGTGCATTGACTGCTAGAGAGAAAACGATAATTGTCAGCTATCTCATCAGAGTAGAGTACAGCTATTAACAAGCTCACAACCTATTGTACAAAATACTATGAGAATCGTTGCAAGGTTAAAACTTACCTAACAATCCACTCTTAGAGTTAGTAGACATGTAGTTGCAAATGAATGCAAATTAGCTGACATGTAGTTACTCATAGTATGTCTAAAGTGGTCTTATCAAAATATAGTGCAATCAAATAAATACTTTTTTTAGAAAAGTAAAGAAATATGCTGACACAAAAAGTACAAATAACAATTGCGTAACTGCCACCACTATGTACAGTAGCTGTAGGATGTTCCCACAAACGTACATAGATGTGTATGTGTCTGTTTGTCTTCATTTTCTTCCTTCATTAGATGGTTCTTCGGATCTTAATGCAAGAGACTTAACAAATACATATGCTGAGAAACATTCAGGGAAAGAAACACTATTAGGACGCTAAAATAAGCATTCATTATTTTATCAATGCCTGCCACAACACACGCATTTCCAAAGTTGAACATTCTCAACAATTATTGTTAAGATGTATTCAGTTACCTCAATGATCTCCAGGTTATTGTGAGTTATTTTGTGCATGACCTGAGTAAAAAGTCACAAACTGCAAGTTCTTTGTTGGTTTGGAGCACTGAACTGTTCCTAGAGGAACAATAAATAAATATTATATATTATATTAAACATTAAATTTGTTCAGTAGTACATAAATCGTGTACATAAATGGGACAGTTGACGGTAATATCTTCTCAATCCTAATTTCATTTCTCAGCTGAAATAATATGTCCTGCAGAACCTCACACGCGTTTTTATGAATGGATTCAGGACCAAATCTAGAAGTGTTTCTCTATAAACTTACCACAACCAGGTTTGCTGTTCCACTTTCCATTACTTTGGCATGTAAACGATTTGCAGATGATCTCCACACTTTCTCCAACTTTAAAAACAGTTTGTCCTTCTGGAATTGATCCATATGATACATCTGATATGACTGACGCAAAGGGACAAGTTACTTCTGTTCAAGACTACAGTAAAGGCCTGTTTACACCAACACAAATGTTTGTCAAGAAAAATATGATCAATTCTGAGAGTAAGTGGCATTTACAGGAAAGCAGAAACACCCCCGTCCACAAAGTGCTGTGCTACTTTTTGCTTCTGATACTTGGAAAAGTCAAACTTTTTTTCTGAAATGGACATTCAGGTTGTTATATTTTCTATAGTGCTACTCTAACAACATCGGCTGAAAGAGTACAGAGACAGGAGAGCCAGTGTTGGACTGTTAAAACCCCAATATAGACCACTGGATGCGTTTACACATTTATCGTTCACTTTAAAGAAGTGAAGCAGCTGCTACGTACCGGCAAGGATTGGAACCTAAACTTTGTCTCTAACTCGCCGCTTATAATGAATTCTTAGTGTCCTGTTTTGGCTGTTAAATGTCTTCCTGTCCACATGTTCCCGAATATTTTCCATTGGATTAAAGACAGTTGAAGTTTATTTATTTGTTCTTTTCAAAAAATTAATAAAGCAGAATTTCATAGAAAGGTAAATATTGCAGAGTGATGACAATGAGGATGAGTAGGCTTTCAGTGACTAAAACACTGAGTGTGTGTGCAGAACATAGAGTTACAAAACGGGACAGAAGGACTATAGTGATTGTTCTAGCCACATAAGTGCATAGTGTGCAGTCTTGTGCAAACATTGCAGACATCACAGTGCAAGATAGTAATTAGTAAAGTGTACAAATACAACCCTAAGCCATAATGAAGCATTCAGGCCTTTTTATTAAAATCTACTGTGAAACTGTGATTGTATCTGATGTGTTGAAAGATTTAATATTACATTCAAGAGTTCGCATTTGCATATAACTCAATCAAATAAAGGAAAACGTGTTTGGCGTGCTGTCTGGGGAGAGAGCTCAGAACTCAGTGGGACTCCCAAGCCTAGAGTTCCCCCTCCATGTCCAGGGCAAGGGGTCCAAGCTCAGCATCCAGCCCAATACCCAAGTGCTCCCTCAAAAGCAATTAAAGTAAGACAGCAGCCAGCAAGTGAATACACTTTTCCCCAAAGCAAGGCTAGTATTGGAGGTGTGCTGGATGTCTTAGTGAACGGTGTTACGGGTAAAGAAGGGTAGGTTTCTGTAGAAAAAGAAAATTAAAAATATGTATATGAAATGTAAATAGATTTATGTATTTGATCTGATGTAGGTTTTGAAAGCATCAGAAGACCAGCCGCTGAGAGTTTGGATATGCTAATGGGATATGCTATATGGGATGGGCCTTTGTCTGCTGCTGTGGTGGCAGTGCCTATTCTGAAAGAATGGCTGGAGAAGTTTTTTGTTGGGAGCCCTGAGATGAACAGGACGGTGAGGTGCCTTTGAAACCAGAAACGAGAGAAAAGAGGAAATTTATATTAGAGGAAAGTTAGTGTTTGGTAGGGATTCGCTGAGTTCCGGCCTTCTCTGGGGGAAAAACAGAGCAGATTACCTTGGAGTAACGGTTAAAGGCAATAATGAATTCGGAGAATGACAGCATATAAATGTTGTAAATGAGTAAATGAAAATATTCAATCAATTTAGAGGGTGGCTGGCTGAGCAGAGATAGGGGAAAGCAGAAAGAAGAGATCTGTGTCTGTACCTGCAAGGATCTGGGCTCTGATATTATTAAAGATGGGGGGAAAATCCAGCGCAAGGGCATTTGGTGGCATGGGGAGAGGTTTGGCTGTGGAAAGGGTAAAGGCACTAAAGAGGGTGCGCTAGAGCCTGGGCCATTAGCAGAGGTGGTCTCAAGCTTTGGTTGGCTCCAACGGTGGGCAAGGCTGTGGGAGGGAGAACAGGCAGAACATACCAGCACACAGTGGGTTTGGTGTTTGTCTTGTGTACATGTGGCCTCTTCTGCTGTTTTAAGATATCCAGACTCATATCTGTAAGATCTTCTTGCTCCCAGTTTCTTATCTCTTAAGAAGTAAAAGGATGGTATAGACACATGCTGGTCACATAGAACTTCACATTTTATCTCTGGAACTGTATACACATGTTTTTAATAACATTAAGTTAAATCATTGACTGATTCATTGAGGATTCTCTCTGCCTGTGGAAAAAGGAACGCAATCTTTGTACCTTACAAGAATTTTTCACCAAAAGCATACGAAAGTAACACTGGGGGCAACTGTATCATTCTAGCAATATATATATATATATATATATATATATATATATATATATATATATATATATTGTGACGGGAGGAGCCAACGACAGACACAGTGGGCGTGGCGTCAGGCCTCGGAGAGAGAGCTTTTTATTAACAAAATAATAAATCCAAAATAAAGTGTCCAGGGAAAGTGTCCAAATAAAGGGGATCTGGTGTCCTCGTCGTGCTCCGGGAAAGTGCAGGTTGAGGCCGTGTTCCAGGGGAAGGGTCAGGTAGGGGCGGAGTCCGGCGGTCGCACCACGCTCCCCTTTTTCTGGTCGGGCGCGAGGGTGGCGGCTTCTTCCATGGCGTCTCCGTCGCTTCTTTGCTGCCCGGGCGGCAGAGTGGGATGAGCATTGTGGTCACAGCCTGGACTACGGGGTCCCCACGCGCACTTCTCGGACGGCGGGGTGAGGTCCATCACGCACCCTTCCTGGACCCACGAGGACACCAGCGTGCATGCGGGGAAAGACCGGTCTCCCGAAGAGAGGCGCGTTCGGTACTTATGGCGACAGTAGCGAGGCTAACTCACTTCAGGTGTGCCTCGTCACACGCCGCCAGACCTGAACAATACCCGCCCCTCCTCTCGAACACACCCACTCCGTCCGAGCCTGGTGAAGAGGCGGCGAATAAAGGCGGGGTGATGGTGACGATAAAGAGGAGGGGCAGCCGACTCGTCACAATATATATATATATATATATACTGTGGGGGCGTGTCAACTCAAGGTGCTAAAACCACGCCCACTGCAGTCTTTTACGAATGTCTTCCACAACCAGCTTTATTTAAATAAGCACTTAGATTATTAGGGCTGCCCCCAAACAGCTGTCGAATCGTTAGTCGACCAAATTGTAATTAACCCTTAGAAAAAAAAAACACAGTCGAAGTCACGCAGTCTGTGACTAACAAATCATTAACGGCTAGTCCACAGATAGCACATGTATGTTTGCAAAATATCACTTGATCTGGAAAGCATCTGCTGTCTACAAATGTCTGGAAGATGTCAGTTTTACATAAATTATAAATGATAAACAGCTTAAAGACATCTAACGGATGCCTATTTGAAATCTAAAAAGAGACGTCCAATAGACATATTGCAGATGAGCAAACAACACGTAAATAACGCCTAAATAACACCTAAATAACACGTCTTGCAGATGTCAATGCAGACGTGAAGTAGATGTCTCCTAGATGTATGTGTGCTATCAGGGTCTAGTATACATCAGGTGCATCCAACACTCGCCTGTCATTCATGACTGAAATATGTAAGTTTTAGCATCTTTACATGGACGTGCATGGACTTTACATGCATCTTTACAGCAAATGTGCGCTGTTGAAGTGTCTGTGTGGAGTGCGAAGAGCAAGCGCTCACTGCAGGGCAGATGAATGCTATGGTGCGCTTAAAATACTGCTCATTTTGGTCAAACAAATAAGAGTTGTGCCTCTTTGTAATAAGGCTAGGTTCATTTGCATGTACTCAAAAAATCTAATCAAACTAATGAAAGCAAAAAGGATGTGCTTTCTGCGGCCTCGATCTGTGAACACATATCTTCTGATCTAATAGAAAGCTAATAGAAAACAGGCAAAAGCTGAAGATTTGTACAGGAACTCTCATTTTCTGGGCTCTCAGGGCTTCTGCTTTTGGTCTTTGTTTGTATGATGGGGAACTAAAGGGTTAATTATTTGCCAATTTGAAGAATCAAAAGTTCACTTCCGCTGTTTCATCAAGAGTACATTTTGCAATAAACATCACGCAAAAACCAAGTTCCAAAATAACTGATGTTTTAATTGCTGTGCTGTTAGCTTGTTATACTTTTCACTGAATTTCAAGAAAAACAATATCTGATAAATGAATAAGTCCACACAGAGAACGAAAGAAAAACTTCAGAAATGCATTAGAAGTTTCATAATATACAAACATTTCAAGTTAGTTTTATTAAGTATACTTGAGTAAAGATCAAGTATATTTTAAGTATTATACAGCAAGTATATAAATATTGGTATATTAATAGTATACTTATAAGTGTACTATTTCAAAACCCTTTGGGACTAAATTGACCCATTTTCTAGTATATAAAAGTATACTTTTAAGTATACTTTAAGCATAACAGTAGTAAATTTTGAGTACACAACTAGTTTACATCAATGTTTTTAGCTTGTAAACTATACTAAAAGTGAACTGATTGTTAAATACTTGTGTTTTAGTATGCTTTGAAGTATAGTCTCAATAAACTAGTAGTTTGGAAGTTTTCTTCAAGTGAACCTTTACATAATACTTTAAGTATACTACTACATACCTATTTAGGTATTAATTTGAGTGTTTTGTTTTATGGACATCTGAACATACATTCTAGCCTTATGCATGTAAGTTTCAAAAAGCGGAAAAAGTATTATGAATTGAATTCAGAATGATAATCAAAACATAGATAGTGTCGATGAACTCCCCAAAGCTTGGCAGTCATTATTACATCTTTATGGGTGAACGTTTTCTTCCATAACGTTACACAGTTTAGATTACGTTTTAGATTCCGTGTGGAATTATGTGTTGTTGTTGCTTGTTTTTTTGTTTTTTTTTCGTACTGGCGCCCCCTATCAACAAACAAATGAAAACACTGATTCCAGGAGCACAAATATGTTTAGACTTTTCGTAAGTATAAGTATACTTAAATGTCAGTTTAGTATATTCCCGAGAAGTACATAAATCCAATTCCTGAGAAGTACATAAAAAAAGTTCTTCAAAAGTATATTTATACCAAAAATAGTGATAATTCTCGTGACAAAATCCAAGCGGTGAAGGTGCAGCTGTTTGTGGGACCAAAACCTGGCCAAAAACATCAGCCTCAACATCAGCATTTTAACATCAGATTACACTCAGGGCAAAAACAACCTCTGCTAAAGCTGCTGAATAACGTCTCATCCTCATGTTGAGTAAAAAAATATAATTTAGGCCACATTCAGAGATTTAATAAATGAAAGAAATGTATACAAACCCTCTGTTTCCCTGAAAGAGTCCATCAAATCGGCAGTGACCATTCTTTCCAGTGGAATTAATAATTTAGTTCAAAAATCAAAACTGTGTCATTAATTACACTCATGTAGGTCCTAAGCCCTTTGTCCATTAGCCAGACACAAGTGGGATATTTTGAATTTAATCCTAAACTTTCTACAGTCCTCCCATAGACAGCAAAGCATACCCACACACATACTTAATTAGTGTTGAATCTAAATTATTCAGACACCCATAATTCCTATTAAAGCTGGACATCATTTACTGGATCTTACATTGCTTGGGCATTTGGTAAACACTGATATATCAGAAACAAAGGTCTTTTCACACTGTATATAAATGACTTTCATTTGTTTGCCGAGGTCTGGTACATTGACTAGGTAAATAAGGTCAAAAGTTTGAGTTCAGCCCATTCATTAAGCAAGTGCACCACCATGTAGTCCCTGTAAATCTTTTGAAAATACTATTATATCTAAAAATATATATATACAAAGCACCTGGAGAAAAAGCTAAAAAAAAAAAAAAAAAGTGTGAAAAGTAAAAAAGACAGGACAATTTTGCTAGATTTTTTATAATAATAATAATAATAATAATAATAATAATATGTATATATATATATATATATATATATATATATATATATATATATATATATATATATATATGCATTCATTATTCTGTAGAGTTTTATTGGGCTAAACTTAACATGTGCAATAAAATTACCACTACTATGGTAGTATCATCATCATCATCATCATCCATCATCATTATTGTTATCATATGGCTCATAATATCCTAAGGTAATCAATCATTTACTGCAGTTGATTTTGCAACGCCACTTGCCAAAAAATGTGAATATGTGGATATAAAATATTGATTAATTAAAATATCCCTAAATATCAAAGGTTTGTCAACTCACAATTTACAAATGGCCTAGAAACACAAAGCACAACAATACACCACAACAGAATATTGATTTGAACTTTTATAAGATTAGGAGCTTCATTTACAAGAATTCAAGTGCAGTGTGATAGGAGGGCTGAAAAGGTTTTATCTGCATATTTCTCTCCTGATTCTGATAAGATGACTCTTTCCACTGGAAAGCTTTAATGTGCATAGAGGACTTCACCGAAAAGCAGCAGTTGGAAGTTGGATTTTCACTTCAGAAGATGTTGACTGGATGTTTTTAGACTGTCATTCTGGCGGCACCCATTCACTGCACTGAGGATCCAGCCCAACCAAGTGCAGTATTAAGAACTAAAAAGTCAGTTTAGCAATAAGATATTTTTAATTAAAAAGCGCATTTGTTGAAGAGTACGGTCACACAGATAGAAATAAAGTGTTACCTCAATTACCCTCCAGTTTATTTTCTTTTATTTTGTGTATCACTAAAGAAATCAACCAAATAAACAACAAATCATTAGTACACAAATCACAAATATGACTCATTTAGGTGCTGGACATTTAGACAATACTCACAACTTTTGTCAATCTGTAGCTGTCCGTTGGAGCACAGCACGACCACATGCTCTTTAATCATTCCCAACATTCCATCCATCTGTACAATTAAGTCTACTTTTCAGCGTGCTTTATAGACCTTTCCAGCCAAGAGCTTGAGATTGTACTGCTCCAACAAAATCATCAATTTGCAAAGGTTCTATGCGAGTGAACACAAGCGATGTTGAACAGTTCAAAACAATTTGCAATTAAAATGACAAAAATGACTACTGAGACATTTGGAGAATCTCCCATTTCCATCCACACATATAAACGTCCTGGTTCTTGTTAGCACAAGTAAGACTGTAAGTGTAAGATACACGCTGTAGTCACATCATCTTTTGCATACTATTGATGTTGTAATCTCCATGTTGAGAAATACGGAGAGGTGGACAGATCGTACCTAAACAAATATACTTATTTACATTGACATACTTTACAATAATGTCTGAGGGCAAATTTGTACTAGAAGTGAGTTAAACCTAAGTACCTCTCATAGCATTCGTTCAGATACAACAATCAAATAAGTAATTATAACGTCAACAGAGCTTTGAATGATTAGAAAATAGTTGTGCTTCAATAAAAGTCAATTAGTCTTTGCTTACACTACAGTTGCCATCCCTCAAGACATTGATCAGTTATATATTTCAAAGTTTTGCTTTTGTGTGAGTAGGATTACTTCTTCTGCATCTCAGTTACCTGCCTGAATTACGTTTGCTGTGCGGTTCTCTGACAATTGCACACCTTAGAGCGTTCTTCAACCAAATCAGGTCGGCATTCAACAAACCAGTGGTATAATCAAAAATAGTGTAGTCTTCACTACAACAATAAATACATGTTAAATCTTTGTTAATTATACAACTCATTCAGTCAAGATCTCTGATTGGCCCCCACAGTTGTTTAATTGGCATTGAAGTGACGGGCGGCCAGAAGGTATTTTAAGTTGCTGTCATTTGTGCTGATTGAAACGGCGGAAATGAAGATCAATCGAAGATCTTGTTTGAATATTGTGAAATGCTGAATTTAACATGTATTTGTGTTGTAGTGAACTTACGATTATACTGGTTTGTTGAATGTAATTCGATTTGCTGAAAATTACAGGTGTGCAATTATTTAAAGAGAACGCTACAACAACGTATTCAGGCAAAGCTAACTGAATGCAGAAGAAAATAATCTACTCACAATAAAGGATAAAAAACGCTGAAATATAATCTGATCAATGTCAGAGATTAACAACCGCTAGTAATAAGCGAACTAATGACTTTTTGTGAATACACAACTGTCATTCAAGCTTCTGAGCCAACAGTCCATACCTATGTTGGTGTTGCTATCTGAGCATAATATATAGTACTGCAGAGTTTAACTCACTACAAATACAAATTTGCCCACCGTAATATTGTAAAGTATGTCAATAATAATGTTGACTATCACCTCTCCATATCTTCAACATGAAGACAACATCAACAATACAAAAAAAGATGATGTGATACAGCGGTATCTTACACTTGCCGTCTTACACCAAGGCTCAGGTTTGCATTTACAAACAGTAATGAAAATGAGAACTCCTCGAAAGCTGTCTCGACTGTGTTTTAATTGTATTTGAACTGTTCTTTATCGTGTTTGTGTTAAATCTCGTTACAAACTGCGAAGTATTGATTTTGTTGACGAGCAGTAATCTCCAAGCTTCCTACTGAGAAAGGTCCCACATAAGCTCAGCTGTATAACTGTGCAGATGAATAGATACTTTGAAATGAATTAAGAAGTACGTGAACGTGCTTGTGCAACAATTTAACTGACAAAGAGTAATGGCTCTAATATTCAGCTTCTGTTTGTGATTTGTGCAATTAGCTGATTTGTTGTTTTAACTGGTTAGTTTCTTTAGGTGATACAAGAGCAAAGAAAATAAACAGGTAATGAGCCAAGGCCAACATTTTATTTCTTGCTCTGTGTGACTTCAACGCTTTTAACAAAATATCTTAATGAACCAAACTGACCTTTTGGTCTTGTCACTACGCGCAGATCCTCAACAGTAATGAAGTGCATAAGTGATGGTCTAAACATCCGATCAACATCTTCTGAAATTAATCAACTTCCAACCGATGATCTCTATACGCATTAAGCTTTTCTCCAGTGAAAAGTCGCTCTTATCCCGGGCTCCGAGAAGAATATGCGGGCAGCTTCTTTCAGCTGCGAACAGCTCTGTAAGCTCGCTTTTTAAGATTCAAATCAATATTCTGTTGTGTCATTATTGTGGTTTTGTGTTTCTAACCATTGCTATGAAGGGATTGACTGGCTGCTGTGTTTAGATATTTTAATTGTCAATATTTTATATCACACTATTCGCATTTTAACGAAATAACTGCATCAACTTTGCAGTAAATGATTGATTGCTGGTGACAAAGGAGCTATATGATAATGGCAACAGTGATGATGATGATGATGATGATGATAATAATAGTAGTAGTATTTTATTGCAATATTAAGTTAGCAATAAACTCATAAGTATAATGTTAAATATATATATATAATATATATATATGTATATATATATATATATATATATATATATATAATATATTGTGTATTATTATTATTATTATTATTATTATAAAAAATCTGCAAGTATCTCTGTATCTTTGCACTAACTACACACTTTTTTGCTTTTATACACTGTGTGCTTTGTATATATACTTATTTTTGAATATAATAAAACATTTCATAGTTACATGATGGTATATCTTGCACTACTGTGAAGTAGGTTGAGCTTTCAAGCTTTGACCTTATTACCTAATGTACCGAACCTCGTAAATGTAAGCTGTTTATGCTCACAGTGTGTGACTTGAGCATATCGGTACAAATGCCAGTAATCAATGAAAGCGATGTCAGCTTTTCTTTGAAAGTGAGAATGTCTGAAATAATTTAGAATTAACACTAATTGAAACAGCAATAGTATGCTTTTGCTGTCTATGGGAGAATCGAAAACTTTCGAATTAAATTCAAAATATCTCAATTTGTGTTGTTTTCCAATGAACAGGGACTGAACCTGTGAAGTGAAATTAATGACACATTTTGAATAAGCTTTCGTGCTTTAATTCACTTGGAAAGAATGGCATATTTATTCTGAGAAACAGAGGATTTATCATTTCTTTTTCATTTATAAATTAATGTGGCTAAATATATTTTTATAACATGAAAGATAATTCAGCACAACGAAGGTTGTTTTTAAATCGTAATCTGTTAAAATGCTGATGTTGAAAGACTGTTTTGGCCGAGGTTTTGTCACAGGCAACTGCACTCACGACTTAGTTTTGTCAGCACATCGTGCTGGAAATTTTTAATTGTAAATATACTTTTGAAGAACTTTTAGCATGTACTTCTCAGAAAGTGAATTTATGTGCTTCTCGAAATATCTTTAAACGAGTTTTAAATACTTATACTTACGAAAATCTAACTCACAAGTCGGTGTGTTTTCATTTGTTTATTGACCAGAAACCTCATTACGAAAAAAAAAATATCCATTTTCTTTTATAATTCCACACGGAGACTCACAAAACATGTCTAAACATTAACGCAGTATGGAAGAAAACGTTCACCATCTGAATGTGATAATGACTGTCAGCTTTGAAGTTGATAATTACTAGATTGTCATTCTGAAGATCCAGTCTGTCTTACATGTAAAGCTGAATGGCCCAGTGATATTTCACGTTGTTTTGGCTTGTGTTCGAAGATGTCCCGTAAAAACAAACACTCAATTAACTGCTACAAATGAGTATGTGTAAATATATAAAATTATTGTGTGAGTTCGCTTGAAACATACTGTAAAACTTCGGAAACTACTAGTTTACTGAGTTATGCTAAAACATACTAAACACAAGTATTGCCAATCGATTCATACTGGTATAATTTACAAACTAAAAGAATGATGATGTTTCAAACTGGACATACCGCAAGGCTTCTTACTGTTAATAACTTACGTGTATACTTAAAAATTATACTTTTATATGCTATGGAGTCGGTAGTCTGAAGATTTTGAAGCAGTACATATAAATATGTGGCTGTCTGGCACTGTTTATACTTGCTATAATATTAAAATATGCTTGATCTTCTCCAACAATAAAACAACTTAACTTATCAAAGCAACTTGTTCTCTTGTAATGGACTTATTCATTTATAAATGCTGTTTTTTCTTGAAATACAGTGAAAAGAAATATAACAGCTAACGGCGCAGTAAACATCGGATGTTGGAACATTTTTGCGTATCGCAAAATAACGCTCATGATGAGCAGCAGTGGCTTTGATTCTTCAGGTGGCAAATGTTGCTCCCTTTAGTCAACGAAGCAAAAGACAAAGAAAGCAAAAGCTCAGGGTAACGGTGTGCGGAAAATGAAGTTCCTGTACAAATCTTCGGCTTTGCTTTGTTGCGTTTCTATTGGCTTTGTGAATCTGAGAAATATGTGTTCTGAATCGAAAACTGCATGGCTTTTACATCGCTGCTTTCATTAGTTTGATTGGGCTTGGTACATGCTAAATGAACAGCTTATGAACGCAACTGTATTTATTTGAGCCAAATGGCGTCTTCAAGCGTGGGCGCATTAACATTCATCTGCCTGCGGTTCAGTAACGCTCTCCGCACTCCGCACGGGTTGCTTCAACAAGCGCGTTACTGGTGCGTGTAAAGTCATGCCGCCATCGTATGAATGCTAAAACACGTATTTCGGTCGTAGATGATGGCGTGTCTGGATGCACTTACGATATACTAGACCTGATAACACCATACGTCAGGAAGCGTCTACTTCAGCGTCTGCATTATTTATCTGCAAGGTATTATTAGGTGTTCAACTCATCTGCAATATCTATTGGGCGTCTCTTTAGGTACAGCTCAAGCATCCGTTAGTATAATGAAAGTGTTTATCATTATAATTTATGTAAAACGGCATCTTGTTTTGTTATGAAACAGCAGATACTGGTAATCAACTCAATCTTTTAAACATATATCTGTATAGACTGCGTTAATATTTGTTAGTCTGTTGTAAACTAACTAATTTTCTAGGAAATTGATACAATTGTCGACTAACGATGGAAGGCAGCCTACAAGTAACTTATTTAAATAAAGCTGGTATGAAATTTGTCGTAAAAGGTAGACATAATTTTGCACCTTAATGCGCTTACAGTATATGCTGTATTGTGACATATATATATATTGGGAAAATACGGTGCCCCAGTGTTACTAGTGTAGTAGAAAGTGCTGTAGGCAAGGTGGGTCCTTTCACAGGCAAATCTGTGGATCGGTCAATGTTGGCAATGTTTGTGTGTGTCTGTTCGGGAAGTAAGAAGCAGTTCTATGTGACAACGTCTGTCTGCCTCACTGAGACTATGAAGGCTGGGAGCAGTGTCTGGTCTGGTCTGAATCTCTTGGCGGCAGAGCCGCATGTACACAAGACTCAGCGCCAGGCTTGCAGTGTTCTTCTTCCCTCACGGCCTTGCGTTAGTGACAAGCGGTTTCACCTCTGCAACAACTGGGCTCTAACGCCACCTAAACCGTCTCCATGCCATGCTGTTTAAATGCTGGCTATCAGGCGAATATCTTACGACTACAGGCCTGAATCTCTTCTTTTCTGCGCTCTGTACTGCTCGGCCAATACAGGTGAATATTTTCGTGCCGCCATAATCAGTAATGCTGTCGGTATAACAACCGACCCTCCAGGTAATCTGCTCGGCGAACGAAAATCCCATATAACATATCCCCATGTATCGAACTTGTGACTGTTGTATAATGTTTACATTCATATTTTATATTTTCATTTTCTTTTTCTCACGAAGCTCTACCGCTTCTTTACCGTGGCACCGTTCGCGGCGCACTCAATACTAGTGCTTGCTTTTGAAAGAAGATAACATTCACTTGCTGTCCCCAACTTTGCTGAGAACCTTAGTATTGAAGCTGAATCTCAGACTTGCCTGGTTGAGGAACTGGGCTTGGTCCCCACTGAGCTCTGAGCTCCCCCGAACAGCCGCATGGCTGTTACTGCTACTATTTGGGATGAGTCCCACTGTACAAATCTTGAAACCTTTCCGGCTTGCATCGAATAATCACAGTTTCACAGTAGATGCAATAAAGAAAACACAGTGCTAATTACCTGGCAGAAGATTGTATTTGTACACTTACTAATTACTATCTTGCACTGTGATGTCTGCACACTGCACACTGTATGTGGCTAGAACAATCGCTGCTAGTCCTTGCTATTTTGTCACGTGTATGGGACTAACTCATGTTCTGCACACCCCCTTTCCCAATCATTTTAATCGCTGAAAACCTGCTCATCTCGTCTCATGCTCTGCAATATTTACCAGCTCTATGAAATTGCTGCTTTATATTTTTGAAAAGGCTCAGTGATCAAACTTCAGCTGTCTTTTAATCAATGGCGTATTCGAAGATTTGTGCAATAACCAAAAAGCTGAGACACTAAAAATTCGTATAAGCGACGATTAAAACGAGTTCCTTGCCTTCTTTGGCTGCTTCACTCTTTAAAAGTGAGCGATAAAATGTGGCGCGTCGGTATTGATGAACTGATCAACGCTGTCTCTATTCTCTGCTGCTTTCGGCGATCTGACAGAGTAACATAAAACATAACAACCTGGTCCCATTTCGAAAAGTTGACTTCCGTATAGAAACGAAAAACAACTGCAACGCATGGTGAAGTCTTCTTTTCCTGCTGAAATGCCCGCCTCTCAAATTGATCTGTTTTCTTGACTTAAACTGACTGTCGACCAAGTGAGCAACACTATGATCTTGGCTGAAAGTAACTGTCCTTTAGTCGGTCATATCGGAAATGTATCATATGGATCAATTCAGAGACAAACTATTTTTAAGTTGGAGAAAATATTGAAGTCGCTCTGCAAATCATTACATGTGAAAGTAACAGAGAAGATGGGGCTGTGTGGACACTCAGAGAAACACTTCTAATTTGATCCTAATCCATTCATAAGCGATAATTCTGCAAAGTTCGGCTGAAAGCTGAGAATGGGGTGAGAAAGATGTGCAGTCCCCTTTAATATTATGCTGCGACATGCTGAACAAGCAACATGTTTAATATAAATATATAATATTTATTTATTGTTCCTCTAGGGCACAGTTCGTGCTCAGCTGTAAAGGCTTTTGCAGTTGCTGAACTTTTACTCAGGTCATGCAAATAACTTTCTATGCATCGAGGTAACCTGATCGCTGTATGGTGTTGAGCTCCAACTTTGAAAATGCGTGATGTGTTTTATTTTAGTCTATAGTGTTTCTTTCTGAATATTATTCAGCATGCTGTATTTGTTGAAGTCTCTGCGTGCGTCGAGAAGAAATTTCTGTGAAGGAAAAGCGAAGACAATGTTACACTTTTGTCTATGTGGTTTGTGAACATCTACGCTTACTGTACATAGTGATAACAGTCTTACTGGTATTATTGCTTTGTGTCGGCTATTTCTTTACTTTTCTAAAAAAGTATTTGTTGATTGCACTGCTATTTTGATAAGACCACTTTAGGCTTATCTATGAAGTAACTTATGGTAACACATGTCAGCTTATTCTGTTCATTGCAGCATGTCTGCTCTGAAGTGAATTGACAGAGAGCCAAGGTGCTTGCAGCGATTGCATGGTATTTATTGCAATGATTGTGAAGCTTGTTAATATTGCTCTATGCTGATGAATAACTGACAGTATCGTTTTCTCTCTAACAGTCAATGCCAGAAGCACTGTCTCTCTCAAATCTCGAACTGCTATAAATCATTGTAGCTATCTCTACATGTACACATAAGTAATATATATTGCTGTGTAACTAGTATGAAAACATCAAGTCATCTAAAACTCACAAAAACAATTTAACGAAAACAAATAACTCAGTCTCGAGCTTCTTCTTTTACGCATATAACTTATTGCTAATTGCAATTGTGAACTTATTTTGCAATGAATCTATGTATTTTAATGACTGTACCACGTATTTTTTTTGTTATCATTGTTCTAATAGTTAATTATTCATCACGTATATTCTCTTGAATCAACGTGGTTTGGCTCACGGATAACTACAATGATCGAAGATGAATCTGCGACGTATTACAGTTGGTGTTGGTAATTGAACTGGCCTGCCAAGCTCAAATGACTTGAGTAACATTTGAAATATCGTCAATCTCGACGCAAATTGCATCGGTCAAGATTTTACGGTACACTGTTTTGTCTTCTCATTGCAGGAAATGTTGCTTGTGCTGAAGGTCTGTTATGAAGATTTCTTTTGACAAGCGAAGAAAGGGCACGTGTTTGAATCAAACGAACAACTGACTGAACTCATAATGAGTTGCTGGTTTATTGGTTGCTACTTCATTTTGCGTCTTTGTCAGACGAAGTGATTTTTCTTTTAAATGATCATTATTATTTTTATGTTAGATATAATATGTTTAACCGTACGCTATAATAACCTGCCTTTAGAAGGTTGATTAATTGTAAATGTCTCCAACGACTAATACGCGAACAATACCGTCAACTGTGCTTCTCAAGGTAATAGTCGGTGTGTTACTAACGAATCATTTCACTCATGCGCTGATAGCGAGCTGTGGTAATTTCGATGCCAGTTTTACTCAACTACAGCTGAGATGAAGTGTGAAAAGGAGAATGGAAGAAATCCATTCGACCATGTAATGCTATCTACACGTATTTGAGATCATTAAATCGGTGTTGATATCTAAATGAAAGCCTGCAGAGAGAAAAAATGCGATCGCTGGCGATACTGCTGCAGTGATTTAAACTTGTGGAGAAGGCAATTGTACGGAACGCGACAATAACTTGCCGAAAAGCAAAAGTGCTTTCTTGCTTTTTCTATCCCGGAAATGTGTATTATCGTCATCGATTGACTTCTCACTAGCGCTATTGAAGCATTGTGACGGTGGTATGGTGACGAAATCGTCAGCGTACTGCAAACTCGGGATGGACAATGTGACTAGCTCGGTATGTTTCTTTTCAAAGGAAGCCGGCGAATATGAAGAGTTTTTGTGGCTGTTTGTCGTACGTGTCATTCGCTCCCGGTTTATGCCGTGGCGTTGACTGTTAACTGTCTCTTTTATTATGGGCTAGGAAATGAGAGTAGTGAGGCGTATGTTGAGTTTAGTCAAATATTTGTATTAAAAATAACATGTGAAGTGTATATTTATGTGATACTTATTTATGCATAAAACCTCAGCTAATAATAAGCACATCCTTCGGTAAATGTTCAGATGTCATATCTAAACGTATTGTTGTTATTTGTTCCTGTTACGTTATTAATGAAAAATGTCGGCGTTTACACGTGAAGATACTAATGCGTCGGAAATGAAGAAATTACAGTGATATTATTCGCTTTGTGCATCTCTGACAAAATAACTTTAGTAAATGATCAAATGCTGTGGCGAAAGTTTGGAGAAATGGTGACGTTATTGCGCAGGTATTTCGTTATTTAAATATCAAAGAATCTGTGAACTGCTTTTAGTCAAAAGCACCAGTTAATTATTCTCGTTTCACCACTTTCGCTGCAAGCAACTTGCACGGCCTGTCGTATCATGGAAAGGATTGTTGAGCCCGCGTCGAAACTGCCTGACGCTGATAAATCGATCGGTGGAAGCAGAAGATCCCAGATGCGTAAATGGCGGACGTGGCGAAATAACGATATTTATACTTCAACACATTTTTCGTATTGCAAATACTTGTTGTATCACCGTGGCTGAATAAACAATTGTCTGCTCTGTGACTTTATTCAAAAATCGGTACACAGCGAAAGCAGACTATTTTTAAAAATATACTCACAAAAATCTTTGTTTCTTAACTTGAAAAATAGATATTGGGTATATTTTACAATATATTCAAGTTTTCACCAAACTCAAAATGATTGTTAAAGGCTACATCAATTTCACTGTCACATTAATTTCAAGTAATGCTTCATCTTCTTCTTCTTCCTTTACTATATATCATGTAATATAACTTTAATGAGCTTTAGTCAGCCATTTGAAGTAAAAGACCAACCTTAATGAAACGGAGAAAGTATTGAAGTCACCTGCTCTGGCTCTTGTCTTTGTGCAAAAAAATGCGAATCACATGTCGACTCTCCAGTGAACAATAAGCCTGCTAATGAAAAATGAAAACTCTTCTGGTGATAATTTACATGCTATTAAAGCTATGTGTATCTGTTTCATGCGGCGACTGGCGTGTCAACCATACAGCAAATTGAAATTTGAAAACGATCTTTGTTAACCAGTCTGAATAATAAACTTCCGAAATACATACACGGAGCGAATAAAGCTAAAGCCTGCTGATAATTATAATGGCGTTCAAGCAGCATTTGCGAAAAAGAAAGCGCATTCAGCGAAGTGTCAAGCTAACAGATATGCTTTAGTTTTGTTGAAAACCGACGACTTTCAAACTTTACTGGCGGCTCAGAAAGAAAATACAATGCTTTGTTCATGCGGCTCGATGATAAAATAGGCACGTGTGTTGATAAACAAGTCTTTCTTGACGAACCAACAGTAATCGCAGCTGGCTCAAAGCATCGGCAGCTTTGCAACATCGTGTTAGCTGGGCAAAAACAAATCGAGAAAACCTGATAATGCTAGTCAGTTTTTCTATTGCCTGTCGTAAGAGATCCCAGCTGGAGAATGCCCATCACCTTGTCTGCTGTGTCTTGAACTTCAATTCCCAAGTACGCGACTAAATGCACGCAGATCTGGTATTGCCACCAAATCTGGTTATTCAAAGCATCGGTGCAGCTCTCACCACACCTGCAGATATTGCACATGCACATCTGTCTCAAATGAAGTATTGATGACACGGCCTTAAGTAGATATAAGCCTGCAGATGTGATTAAAGTTCAGAGCAGAAATTCATATGTATTAGGACTTTCACAGACTTGAAACTAATATTTTGCTAACATAATCTTATTTTTCTTATTTCAAAAATTCTTTGTTGCATCATAATGAACAGATCATTTTGAATCTGCTATTTAATAGATTAAGTTGGTTGTATTATTCAAAGTATTCTTTGTGAATGTTTTTATTTAATTATAGCTCCATTTATTTATTATTGTTCTTTTGAGAAAGAACACATTTTGGAGAGACATATGGTTGGTCAAGTACAGAAAAATAGCCTCAGTAAATTCACATAATATATTGACAGTTTTACACACACACACACACACACCTTTCTGCAGACAAATCAATTTCCGTCATTAATTTTCATCAGTTTTAAATAACTCTGCTACTACCTGTTTATATGTATCTGTTAATGACTAGTCATCTGGAGATACAAGACAACCGAAGAAACTATTTTTCGGAGCCGGAGAAATATTGAAATCACCTGCTCTGAGAATACTTTTGTCTTGGTACAAGCCGGCGAATCTTTGAAATAATCTTACATATTGATGGTTTTAACCAATACTGCTGAGAAAATGAAACTAACTCTGGGCGAGTGATGTTTGTGCAATCGGCAATCTATTCTCCCGGTAACATTCTGTTGATAGATAAACACGAAATATCTTTAAAGACGAATGATATTTTCTGTGGCGCGTTTAATGTGAGTTTCAGCTATGAAGCGATGGCACGTCCATCGCAATTAACTGGAAAAATTTTGAACTGAAATATTACAACAACCTCAAATGAGCCGCTATGAGGTGTTAAAAGCACTGGCTTCATCAAATATGAAATGGCTGACTACTATGTCAGTGTACCTACAAATATTTAATGCTAACCTGTTGTATTTCATGAATGAGATAACTTAAGATGTTCCTATGTGATGATTTGCTGCAAAGCCTAATAAACCATGCGAATATAATTATATTGCATTCAATAGCGATATTCATTTTTAGCTTAATTTACATTTATTAAAACAACATGTGGCTTATGTTATTGAAAGCTTTTTATTTTCATAATTAATAAAACATTCAAATATCTGGGTAATATTGAGATTTATTATTGTCACATTTCTTTTATTCTTTTGAAATACAAACAAACCAGCCTACCTCTTCGCATGCAAACAGCACCAGCAGTGCTCTGTCTTCATTAAACAAGAAATGCAATAATAGCTACTTGCAACATTAATACAAAACGAAGTGTTCTGAAAAACGGCAAAAAAAAAGCGAGCAAAACTTGACGAAACCAAACATTTTTTCCTAGTCACCTAGTCTGCTCGTGCTAACAACCGTATGCGGCAGCTCTTCTCATTTGTATTCACCATGTTCGTTGGCTTGATTTTAATGTGCGAGGAGCCAATGCATCATCATAACATAACAAAACACTTTAAACAAAGTTACGTTCTGCCACGTTCTTTGCTTTGGAAGCTGAGCTGGAAACGACGGACATGTTTCTCAACGACCTACTCAGAAAGTCTCTGGCCTTGTTCGACCGATAAGCTTATTTATTTCAGCTGCATAGCGAACATCGGCAAATGGTGTCTTTTCAAGACTTTTAGTTTATTAGCTGTAGCAGGCAACAAAATACGAAATATTACAATGTAAAGAAAATGTGCATCTTATATACTATGTATGAACGGCAAGGTGTAGATGTTGTTGAAAGCTGTCTTGTCGGTACGATATGTGCTGTAAGTCTGTTTCGTCTTATTGCCACAATGATTATCTCCTTGTCTGGTAACACTGTGAAGTCGACTGTCGGAGATAAAAGACCAATCACCTGGCGCTTTTCGGGGTGGAAAGTGTGAATCATCTGAAATATGCTGTTCTTTTCAGCCAAATCGAAAACGCACATGCACCGTGCAGAGCACTGAAGCCAGTTTGTGAAGTGAGGCCACAGATGAGCGCTTATGAACGACTTGTTTAACATTAATAAAAAATGGCGTTACATTTTTAGAGAAATCAAAAGTAATGGTCACATGTGTGATTAGCTGATGAAATTGAGGAGCAAATTTTATAACAGTAATCTGAATACCGTGAAACAACGAAGAAGTACCATCTACGGAAGGGCGGATGAACACCAGAGCCCACTGTGTGCTGGTATATCTGCGTGGCTGTTCAAATCCTTTCTACTGCTAATATCGGTACGCCGATTTTTCGGCTTTACGCTGTTTTTAAGTATCTTTTAAGATGGCACAAGTAATGTAGTGTTGAACCGATTGGCGATCTATTCATTAAAAAGCAATGGCGTAAATATGGTTGACGTGTCGGCTGTGTTGACTGTCATTCAGCCTATTATTAGAAACATGGAAATATATACCAAGCAAAGGCTGTGTCTGCTGTCAGCATGAACGACAAAACAGAACGCGAACGGTAAGTGCGTGAAGTGACCTTAGCGAGCTGAGGAGAAGCGGAGTGCACGAACTGACTATTGAACAAACGAGCGAAACATGAACAAGGCAAGGCAACAACAGTCAGGCAAAGCATGTTTTGAACGAACCGAACGCTTGACAATTACTGATGTTAGTTCCATTAAAATGTTGTAAAACGAATTTTACAGTCATGAATAATTTTAGTCGAATTTACATGCATGCATAACCTGCAAGATGTATAAAATAAAGCTGAGAATAATAATGCGATTTAATGTTCTGATAATTGTTGACCTCATTTGCGAATAGTCTTTTGGGCAAAATCTTTATCTATTCAAAAAGTGACTGCTATACAAAATGTGATTCTTATTACCGTGGGTTGTTGGAGTGCTGGCTATTGCGCTGTTCAGAATTATCAGGTCATTCACAGCATATTATTTACGGTTTCCGCAATCGGCCTGCATATTTTGTCCTTTCCAGTGGGGATCGCGGGCATGTGAACAAAGAACAGAGTACGGATTGACGGCCCAAACTTATGTTTTACTAAATACTTACATCGTGACGGCAGTACAACGAGAGTTTTCGTGTAGTATAACTCAACTGACTGCGAAGACTGCTGCGGTTCTTTATGCATTGAGACGTTCGGAAGTATGAAAGAATTAATAATTATTAACCGATAACCGGAGTCGTGCTCCACTTGCAGGGTGAGATGACGCGGTGCAACTTTGAAGCCAAGGCGTGCCTCGATCAGCAGCGTTGAACAAGCAGTTTGCGCTTCGAAGGTATGAAAGCTGGGCCTCTGACATCCCAAAGCTTGCTGCGCTGGTGATGAGTGATCGGTGTGGTCGTCTGCGCTCTCCGTACGGAGACGAGGCTGAAGCTCGCGCTCTTTGTTTACGGAAACAAGCGCAGCTTTGAAGGCAGATCCGAATGACCTCATTTCATACATTACCTTCGGAGGGCTCTCGGAGCTACATCGATCTCGGCTGTGTTATGAAGAGCCGATTTGAAGTTACCGAGACATGAGAATCAGCATGGCGTCTCGCATGTTGACCGAAGACACGGCCATGTGGATGAGGCGAGCCTCTGGCTTACGAAGGTTGCTGGTTACAGTCAGGTCGGCGTAGTTGTGAGTGGGGGAGGTGAATAACCGGCACTCTCTCACGTCAATACCGCGACGGTAGTCGAGCAGGCGCAGTGCTTGCGATTCACTATCTGTGCTGTTTGCAGAGGTAAATGCGGAGTACAAATTCCAGTATGGTTTGCCATTCTGATGCATGTGACATCCTTTTCTTTCCTTATGCAAGCTAACCTGTGATTGAAGTCGGCACTGGTGAAGGCAAACCTCGGGAAAAACTGTTTTTCGAACACAGAAGTGTGAAGACTTGCCTAAAATTACTGGCTTTGCCTGTCAACAATTAATTTACGTCACAATATTTCTTGAAAGTGGATCATGAACCTGTTTGTGAGAGGAGTATGAAGTACGATTCTGGACTGAATCAATTTTTAATTTCTTCCGTAATAATTTGTTTCAAAAAACATGTGAATTTAATTTCGAGATCGAAAATGTAACCGGCTGAACAACCTGAAAAATCTGAAACTGGAGCAAGGTCTTGCGATGGCAGTCTGAATGCCATGAAGCAGCGAAACACATGCGAAGGCGGATGGACACCAAATATCGTAATGCTGGTATATTCAGCTGTGAAATATTAAAATATTGAAGTATTTTATTTTTAAAAATCTTTATTTTAATTTAACTTATTAATGTTATTATAAAATGTGAAAGGTTTTGATTTAAACAAATGCTAAACCCCAATTTACTTCCTTGTTGTGGTCTGTAAATAAATGAGCAAGCTACTACTACTAATTCTAATCGTAACTGCTGGAGATTCAGCTTAAGTAATTTTCCACCACGCCAAAATGACTGCATGCAAAAGGCATAATAAGGCAGATACAATACGAGAGAGAAAGTTACCTATTCCCTTTCAGCTACACATTGGATCACATTTCAGTACTGACCTGTGAAAAGAACAGTGAAAGAGACATAATAACTAGTAAACAACGAACACTTACGCTCATACATCGAAGAAGACTGAAGGCTTTCTGCCGTGTTGTAAATTCAATGCGTCATAACCTTGCATTAAGCTCTACGCTGCGCACGATAGTGGCTGAAATGCATATTGTGACGCGACAGTGACATGTTGAGTTTATTCGAGCCTATGTGGTGGAGCGAAATGGATAAAATTAGCAGGCGAAATGAAGAAAAACTTTCAATGTAACCTCAACGCGCAATGGCGCATTGCGACTGAATGTCGGAGACAACAAATATTTGAAACGATCAAACAAGACAAAGGAATAGATGATAGAATGATGACTTACTGGTGTGTGACGTGGAGAAGTAAACGATGAAGCATCGTACTGGCAAACGCTCAGGCAATCAAATGCATTTCCATTTCAGCTCTGTTTGGATTCGCCCCATGGTAAAACCTTCAAATAAATAGATAAAACTGAATTTTTGCTTGTGCTGAGAGCGCAGCGAATAGTGTTGTATGACAAAATAAACAGCATTTAAATCGGCAGAAGAAAAAACATGCATATCTGGCTACGTTAATGTTTTATGAAATAATGGCTACATGTGAGCCTGGCGTAAACTACTGTCGGCTGGTGGAGTTGCTCGCTGCACTACAGTAAGCGTAGAACGGCTTGACTGTCTTCCAACTTAAAACTGTACTGTCGAGAATGCCAACTATGTGCGGTGAAAGAATAACAACGAACCATTGAATAACCATTTTTGAGAAGCTCCAGATAGTTGAAACCAGATCGAGTAAATGCATCTGGTGTTAAAACCATGGGCCCGATTCTGTAAAACCTGTTGAGTTGGGTAATTATGATATTTTTGTCTTGAAGCGCCTGTTGAAAATGAGTTGCGTTGCTGGAAATGAATGAGCCAGTGGCAAACGAGCCATGATGGTTTCGAATCAATTTAAATTTTGCTGTCTTTATTTGCCCGATTCAAATCGAAGCTGTCGGCATGGGTGATCTCTGGTTTACCACGCACTTCGCATCTGAAGATGAACCTTCTAATCGATATTAGTATAAGGCAATTTACTTCTCATTTTGGCTCATGTTATTAAAATAGCGATTTAGACGGCTGCGCTCTCTGAGTTTTGTGGCTACGTAACAACGGTATCGGCATTCGTGATCAGGTAACCCGCCAGTAAATATGACGGAATGACGTAAATCTGCATCGTGCTGGTGTCCTGATCATCCATGACAGCCAACATTTCATTTTTGTGATTGGCCAACTAATGCATACAACACTGAACAATTAAACTCCAACACCTGAAGGGTGGCGTGATATCGTATCCAGAGCATTTGCTTCCACATAGATATAATTACGAGACGTAAATATATCTGTTTTAACGTGAAGCAGAGCTTGCTTTATATTAACAACAAACAATTTCTTTATTTACTCAACTGCCCTTTGAATAAATTAAAATACTGCAACAAAGAATGCGCAAACAAGTGTCTTTTCAGTGCCAAAATGTATTAACAGCGACAGCATATATATGCACTTCTAAAACAAATACTCTAACTGAAAAAAATGGCTGAATGACTACAGCACATCACAGTATTGGTTACTGTTTGAAATAAATAACATATTGTTGACAGAAAGCTGGGTTAATCCAGGGTTGAGCATTACCTAAACCAGTAATGTCTAAAAATCGGAAAGCTCTGATAGATAAGCTGCTGATATCAACGCAGCTATGATTGCTCAAGCCGGTTTTCGTGTTTATCTGATAATTAACGAGGAGTCTGACATGGCAAATAACGCATTTCGTAACTGTTTAGCACGATCACCATCGGGCAAATCGAAAGCAAGTAGTTTGTGAGCTGAGCGAAAATGAGCTCGTAAACTCGACCGTTTAGATCTATTTTCACCTCTGTGCAAAGTCAGGTAATTCTTCACTCTCGCTCATACACCTTTATGCACAGCGAACTGGTGGTGCGAGAATTGCTGAATCTTTTGCGATATTACTGCGTGTTTATTAACTTCTCAGGAATGAGGAACATTATCGACGGCACAAGCTAATTGGCGTCAACTCGATGATGATCAAGCGTGGTGAACTGCATTGCGGTTATATATTTGGCAAAGGTAAAATGCGAAAGAAGACATGGAAAAATCACGATCATGTACAGAAATAGAAGAATTGTGTATGATCCTTTGCGTGCTGCGATGTTCTCTTTGTTTATTTCTGAAGAAGCGTGTTGAGCGATAGGCTCAATTGCGAGGCAGTTTAGAGACACATTTTGGAAACGGCAGTGGTAACCTGCCCGAAAAGTATTCTTTTTTATTGTATGAAAAATGTACGCTATAAATCTTCGAGAAGTATCTGTGTAAGAAGTGAACGTATTCACGAAATGTAAGCAAAATCAGTATCATAGATGAAGGATAATTTGTCTGCCTTCAGGTATCAACTTTCTTTTTCTGCTCTTTTAATTTCTCTTGTAACTCTTACACACTGTGCAATCTGAATAAATATTATCTCTAATATTTTTCAATATTGTTGCTAACTCTGAAAAGAAGTACAGCCCCTCGTAATATTAACTGATTGTAAACTAATATAATAAGAATAAATCACATTAAATCTGAAGAAAATTCAGTGAAGAACAATGCATTCGTGTATCGGAATCCATACTTGTTTACTTTTTTTAGCTCTTTTTGTATTCACGGTATTTGTTTCTCTCACTTCTCTCACTGTTCATACACAATGCAACCCCAAAAGCCAACACTAAAAATAGATTGCCATTAAACTTTCATATATTCTTGCATTCTATAAGATGTTAAGGCTATTATATGGCCTTTAATTCTATTTTGTTGTACACTACTGGGCCACCATGAACAACTACTTACTTCAGTGATTAACAGTTCAAACGATAAACTCAGAATACTCAAGGTTTTATGATTTAGATTTGTCAAGGAAGGTATCACTTCAACCAGCTTTAAGTGCCAAGCTATCTTATTTATCAGTTTTCAGTTTAGCAAATACTGTATATGTGTTAGCTCTTTAAACAAAAACACGTGCCTTTAATACTTACAAAAATATTGTACTATATTTATTCAAGCATTCTTTTTCTTTTTTGTCTAGTTGAGTTTTCTCCTGCAAAGTCAAAGCATTTTCAGTAACAGTTTCAGTGCGGTTTTTTTCAATGTTCTTTTCTTACCCTTAGTCTTAGTTCTGCATAATAATGTCTTCAACAGAAGTAACTTGTGAGCTGAAGACAACTAAATTAGGAGTAATCAGCATCTATCCAGAGGGGAAAACTATTTTCAAAGCTGGAGAGAAAGTGATGATTACCTGCTCTGAGAGACACTGGCTCATTTTTACAAAAGAAACCAGCAAATTATTCACGTGCCTAAATAGTGGAGATTGGGATCACATGACTGAGTGTGCAGGTAAAATTAAAGAGAAATGTTATTTTTATGCACTTTTTTTATGTTGTTATAAAAAAATTTAATCTTGTTTCAGAGATTAGTTGTGAAGTTCCACATAATCAGCATGTGTATTATCCAAGCGGTTACTTTAGAAGAGATTTGAGACTTGGAGTGAAAAAAACATACAGATGTGAGTCTGGATATCGTGAAACAGCAAAAGAAGCAACATGTACACGAGACGGATGGACACCAAACCCACTGTGTGCTGGTATGTTCTGCTACTAAATGTTATGTTTTTTGTTTGATTGATTTGTCTCCTGCAAATGGCAAAGCATTTACGGTAATAGTTTCAACATTTCTCATGATTCATCTTGCCCTGAGTTCTGCATAATTATGTCTTGAACAGAAATAACTTGTGAGCTTTAATCAGTTAAATTTGGAGGAAAAAATATCAAGTCAGATGGAAAAGATGTTACAGTCTTTGTTGTTTATTTTTTTTATTAAAAGTGGTACTTGAGTCCTTCTCAGTCAAAGCATTTACTCATATACCTCATCTTTAGACCAAGTCTGCAAAACAAGCACATCACGTCCTTTAAAATCAGTTTACTAGTGTAATAATAATAATAAAAATAATAATAATAATTTTCTACATTGCACACATCATTCAAATCAAAGCTATTTTGTTTCATTTTGGAAACACTGACATTTTAATTCTACACTAAATTACTAATAAACTACAGCAAGCGATCATGAATGAAAATACATACTTTGTTCACTTAGAAATCAAGACTTTGAATGTTTTGAGAAAGAAGGTAACACTTTATATTACAACCCACAGCGTATAGCAAAATAAACAGAATTTACAGCATGACCTTTTTTTTGGTTTATAATCATAGTGGACCTATTCAGCACCTTAAGACATTTATATGTTTACAAGCAAGTGAAAAAAGCTACACACATATTGTGAGTTTTGAGAAATGGAGCCATAGTTTCAAAAACTGTGTAACCATTACAAAAACAAAAAAAAACACCAAGCCCACTGTGTGCTGGTATGTTCTGCTACTAAATGTTATGTTTTTTGGTTTTATTGAAACCATTACTGTAAATGTTTTGGGTTTTTTATAGGAGACAAATCAATGTTTGTCATTTTTCATTTTACAAATAGTTTTGCACACTTAGGCCTATGTCTTGAACAGAAGTACCTTGCGTGCTTAAATCAATTAAATTTATATAGAAAAAAGAGATAAAACCAGAGAGGAATGTCACTTTGTTTTTTAATTGCTTATACACTACTCAGTCAATACATTCACTTAAATACCTTTAGACCAAGTCTGCAAAACTACAAGCACATCACATCCTTTAAAATCAGTTTGCTTGTGTAAAAAAAAAAACATTCTCTACATTGCACTCATCATTCAAAGCAAACAGCTCTTTTGTTTCATTTTGGAAACACTGACATTTTCCTGCCACACTAAATTGCTGATGAACTACAGCCAGTGATCATGTGTGAAAGCACTTAATTTGTTCACTAGGAATGCAGAACTCACACATGTATTGTATTCAAATCTTTGCTATCAGTATAGGTTGTATGATCATGCTGATGTGTGTTTTTTAGAAATTGTGTGACCCAAGTCACTTTTAATTCCCAGCCCCAATGGACAGTCATACAGCAAGTATGTTACGGTCTATCGGTGTGTTGCCTCTAATTGCATGAAGTGTAAAACATTGTGGTAACACTTTATTTTATGCTCTCTTATATAGTTGCTTATTAGTGTAGCGTGTCTGTACACGAAGACAACACAAGGATGAGATCCAGCCCTGGTTTTAATCTGATCAGTGAATCGCAGGCGACAGAGGCACGTACAGGAAAATCGACAGCCTGTGGCTATTACATAAAGAAACAAACAAACCAAAAACAATTACATGGAAATAAAACTGATTACAAAAAACGGACTTTGTGTTTTCATTGATACACGAATATACATACGTATTCATATATAGAACAATCATAATGCCACTCAATTCATGAAATTCATATTTTCGTACATAATGAAATGGTAGTTATGTTAAAGCTCCCTTCTAATAACATACACCTGAAGAAACGCTCCACCGTTTTAAGCTTGTACTTTCATATCTCAGGTTCATCAACTCAACCCTTATTATAAAACACAGAATTTATAATGGTATAGACAACACACACACACACACACACACACACACACACACACACCTTGTTAGGGACGCTGATGGAAACAGGAGTTTCAAAGTGAATCAAAGTATTTATTTAAAGCAGCGATTAAGCACAGTCTTTCAGAATAAACAACACAAGATCACTGGGAGATCGGAGAAACAGGAGCTCTGTTATTAATCAACTGATTAATAAGTGATGTGTTAATAGCTTTATCTATGTTTTGAAGATTAAGTTATAAATAAGTTACAAGGGGTTAGGTGATCACCACCCACAATATACAAGCACACACCACAGTTCCCTCAATGTCCGGTCTCATTCTCCACGAAGTGGACCACTGCTGACACTCTATTGAGTTAAAACCTTCTGATACTTAGCTCTTGCGATGTTCTCCAGTTCCAGTTGTCTCCTGCGTTTTCCAGGTGCTCCATCCATCTCCGTGTCCTAAATTTCCAAGTTCCAACCATCTCAAGTCAAACCATCGCTCAAACCGTTTACACGCATTAATGCACTGAAAAAAAAATATTTAAAAATGTTTAAGGAAAGTGGCCCCAAACTATATATTTTTCACAATATTTAAATAGCAAAATGTTAAACAATTAGTCAAATAAATTTGTTGATTTAACTGTAGCTGAGTTTTTTTAGTTAAGTTACTAGTTATTATTAATCACTTGAAAGACTGAAATGCTGCAGTATTTTCTGACATTGTACTGTTACAAAAAAACATTTGTAAAAAAACATTAACGACACTTTCTGCATCCCCTAAAGTGTAAACTACTCTGCCGGGTACAGGTTGTGTGTGCGTGAAAGATCTACCAATGATGAGTAAGACATTTACAACTTACGAGTAGTTTACACTTTAGGGGATGCAGAAAGTGTAAGTGATTTATTCATGCCTTTACACAACAGGTTTTGAATACTTTGTAGCGCTGCAATGTAAAGGCTGACCGGTGAGGGTTAGACAGATGTATTCTCTGACACTGATGGAGTATTTTTAATGGTATGAGATAATAGTACAATGTTAAAATTTCAAGTGATTAATATACTACTATAATACATAATAATATATTAACTAGTAACTTATTAACCATTTACCAAGTATATGTTTGAGTATTTCATGACATGCTATTTTTTAATATAACATATGACAAATTTGTACATTGTTGGCATGTTACTTAATTATTTGTGAACATATAGCCACGCCCCCTTGTCTAGTCCTTTGTTTTTTACTTTATTGCGTTCACCTGTTCTGGTTTGTTGTGGTTTTTACCTGTTCTTCTTCCAGAACGTATCCTCTAACCTCTAAGTGTTCTTTATCTTCTATCTACCGATATTATATCCTTGTTCTCCTTTTGCCCTTTTTTTCTTGATTTTTTTTTGTGCATTTTAATCTAGTTTGGTTTTGCCTATTTAGAAATGCATTTTCTTTTCAGCTCTTTATTGGTATATGATAACCAGAAAGTAGCTCTGACATAGCAACATACAACATCTTGCATATCACGCATCTTATACACTTTATTCCTATTTCATTTATGGTATTCATTTAGTAGTTGTTGATGACTCTTGTCTATCATTGGTTCTATTTTATTACACTTGTGTTTTCCATGTGTCGATGATACAGAAAGGGGTTCTACAAGTTGGAGATCCTACCAATCTTTTTAATGTGATGTACTCATAACCACACCTTTGGTGACGTGATCCAAATATCATAACGCCATTGGTGATGCGAGAACCTACCAATACACTATTTCACCTCTCTACATTGGCAAAAGCACAATTTACTGTCTTTAAGAGCAAGGTTGGCCCCCTGGTGCTTTGGGGGCCCTATGTAGTTTGCAAACTTTGCACATAGGGAGGATCGGCTCTGATGCAATATTAGTGGAGGGCACTGTGTGTATTACAGGTATATGTCTATGGCTTTTTACAGTTTCTCCTCACTACACCAATACCCTCCTCTCTACTTATCTCTTCTCTCTTTCCTTCTCCTATACTCTTTTCTCCCATCATCTCTGCTTATCTCTTTCTAGTCTTCTTCTCCTCTCTTTCATTACACCCTTTTTTCTACCCACTCCACTGCCTTATAGTCCTCTTTTTTCTGTTTTGGACTGTTTTGGTATGGTGGGTTGTTATAAACATTGCCTGATTTTTTTATATTTGTTTTATTAAGTTCTTTTGGTTTGTTATTTTGGCCTTGGGTCTCTCTGAAGCTAATGCTCCTTCTATTAATTTTTACTCTTTACCAATAAATAGCTTAAAATGAACATGTTGCCTTTGTTTATCTGTTGACTGTGGCTGGAATCCTGTTAACATCTTGTATTCATGTCTCACCCTATTAAAATGGGCTGTAACAGTGTGTAAGCAACAAGGTACAAGAGGCTGTGCTGTATCATGAATAAATCACGGCTGAAGAGCGTTGTTACGCATGACTGAACCAAAAAAACGGATACAGTAATATTTCTTTCTCACGTCTGAAACTGAGAGCTTTCACACAGATGCACACACATTTAACATCGCCTCATGAGAAGCATTAATTAGACGAGGAAGGGCATGGTCTTCAAATTAAATATGAAAGACAAACCACAATGCCAGCAGGGGCCACTCATACTTTATTAAATAATATAAATTAATTTTGCCAAAACGCATAATACACAGAACAATTTAAGTTTTATTTTATTGAATATTTTTAATTATTGTAAATAAAACTGCTGACCAATCAGAATTGAGGAATGTTTTTTGTTCAGAATGTTCAGAACAGTTTATACACATAAAATACTTACATTGACGGTTCATCAAAATATCCACCATTAGCAGCTGTACAGCTTTGCATAATCTGGGCTTCAGAGCTTTCAATTTATTCAAGTGTTGACTTGATTTATTATAGCATCCTGAAGGATTGCCCAAACATGATTCACACTGGTTGGACACTTTTTTTACAGACATCACAGTCCAGTTCCTTTGCACCAAAAAACAAAACAAACAATATAGATTAATGCTGATATTATCCAAAACCACACTTTGCCAGAGCAGGACAGTGTAAACTATTATTATTATTATTTGGATGTGATTTATTGCTTGGCAGCATGGTTTTATGCACATCAGTGTACCAAATTAGCTCAAAAGGAAATCAGATTTTAATCAGATTTTATAGGGAATTTGAACACAATCACATGCAGCTCAGTGTGAGTCTGGGCAGGGGCAGGTGAATGTCATACAAGGCCATACCTTCTAGCCAGGTTGGAAAGTGGGTGTCTCAGCTCTCCCCTGCTCATCCTGGCTCTTTTCCCTGCGCACTGCCTGTTGGAGATAAAGGTAAGCTTTGTCCCAGACTCTCTTGCGCTCTCGGAACCAGTAGTCGACTGCCATCTGATGGTTTACTGGACCACGGGAACTAGGGAGGCTGGAAACCAAGTACACACTGGAAGGGAGTGAGACCAGTAGCCAGTTGGTGAAGGGAGTTCTGTGCATACTGGACCAAGCCTAAGAACTGGTTCCAGGACTTCTGGTGACTATGGCAGAAGGCACCTCCTGGATTTTCCTCTTCGTCTGTCCGTTAGATTGGGGATGATATCCAGAGGAGAGGCTAAGGGTCACACCTAAGAGATAAAAGAATGTATTCCATACACTGGATATAAACAGGGGTACCTGGCCAGATACAATGTCTTCAGGGAGTCCAAACAACCAAAATATTGGTTAAACAGCTGTTCCGTTGTTTACAGGGCAGTGGGTAAACTTTTGAGGGGTAATAAATGGCAGAACTTAGAGAATCTATCCATGATTACTATAATACAAGTGTTACCTTCAGAGGGTGGTAGATCTGTGATAAAGTCCACTCATAGGTGTGACCAGGGGCGATTCAGGATTAGCGGGGGTCACAACTTACCAGCTGGACCTCTTGGACATGGAACAATCCTTACATCCACTCATGTACCTTCTCGCATCCCTTGCCATCTCTGACCACCATAAGTGATCTTCCAAAGGAACAAAAGAACCTCAAAAAAAGAGCAAACAACACCCTCTATCTCCCTGTTGTTTTATGACAACCTCTTCACCTCTGCTCTTCCTGATTACCCTCCTTCTGCCCAAAAGAGTTGGCTTAAGGTTCATTAAGAATAAGGCGTTATATGTCATTTGTCTTGTGAACCTCAGTTTCATGTTTCAGTGCGATTGGTATATTTCACAGAAATCACTTATACTATGGGAAAGATTAAAAACTTTGAAAGATTGGAGTCAGACAAAATTATGAGAAGATTTAGAATTAAAATTGGAAAAGCAAATTATTAATAAATATAAGTGATTTTTCAGATGTGCAAGGAAAAGACCGAAAGCACATTATACCTTTGACAAGGACCTCTGGATTCTGTTCTTCAGGAAAGGGGGGACCCTTACAGTATTGAAGGGAGATGAAAGGTGGATTTCTCGGCTTTCAGGAAAAACTGGTATTTGCATAGCCTCTGGAGAACCTGTGTAACACGTCCATGGTTTTCCGTCTGACTCTTGGAGTAGATAAAAATGTCATCAATTTATACAATGACGAATTTGAGGAGAAAGTCTCTGAGTACCTTGTGCAAAAAATTCTGGAAGACTGATGCGTTGATTACTCCATACAGTATCATAAGATACACATAGTGACGGGTAGGAGTCTCCTGGATTGAAGTCTACTGGAAAACGGTTTTCCACTCATCGACTTCTCACATTCTGATTCTGTTGTAAGCACTGTGGAGGTCCAACTTAATGAATACGGTTGCTCCTCTTAGATTCTCTAGGGCTGCATGGATGAGGGACAATGGATAGTGGAACTTGACAGTTATTCTGTTGAGCGATCTGTAGTCTATGCAGGGCCACAAGCCCCTTCTTGGCCACAAAGAAAAAACTGGAAGCAGCAGGGGAAGTAGAAGGGCGGATGTAACCTTGGGATATTAAAAAGCACACAAACACTACAAGATATTAAGATTTTAATGCCAGAGGGAGTGCCTCATGTGATATCACACAGCATATCGGGATTAAACACTAGTTAAACTTAATGCACCAGCTCTTCTTATTGTGAATGATTAAAATATGTGTATTTTCTTCAGTCCTGGTGTCCATTATAGTGAACATAAAGGGAAAAAAGTTTACACAAACCTTTGTTTAGTAAAAAAATAAATAAAACAGGTCTGAAGGGGTTAAGATCAACTTTGGAAATGTGTGTGTCTGTGTGTTGCAGCATGCATTTGATAAATAATGAATGTTTTAATGTCCTAATAGTCTGTCTTTACCAAATGTTTCTCAGCATATAATATTGTTACAGATTATTTGTTTCAATGGCCGAGATGATTTTCCCACATAACACAGACCACATGGACATCAGGTAAGCTACACAATGACTGAAGCACATGTAACAACATGTAATAATTGCATTACAGTATTAGTAGTATCCTTGTTTGTTTCTTAGTCTTTGACGAAAGGATGGATTGGAATCATAAGGTTCTATCTAACATTTTGGTTAAAATTGAGATATTCACATTCTTATTCTGTGACAGTTTGTTTCCTTGTTTGTACAGTTGTGTACATTTTTATGACTTTTTATTAAAAAAAGGTTCTATCTACAAAGTCAAACTCAAATTTAGATTTATCTGCGAATCAGCCAATCAGCACTTCAAATGCATGCAAGAGGACCAATCAAGATCAGCCTTCTTTGTCATCTCGCCGCACTGCCCTGTGCTCCGTAACAGCAGGAGAGATTAAGCATTAATCAACAATAATTACGTGTTTGTGATTATTTCACTTATAGCACCGACCTAACGGGTGCTAATGATCATGCGTAGGTTGAAACCCAGTCATGAACTGAAAGACAGTTTCATGTCATGGCAAGATTGAGCACAGCAACAAGACACAAGGTAGTTATACTGCATCAACAAAGTGTGTGTGTGTGTGTGTGCGGCGTGGAAATACATGAATAATGAATAATGATTTGCGAAATAATCATGTACTTAAAGTATATTAAGTCTACACACTGCATAAAAGGTCATTTTTAAAAATCCATAATATGGGTATTCAATTGTATTCCAATAATCAATACATCAGTATTATCTTGGTTAAGTACACAGTTACATTTCATTCCTTTCTACATGTTCCATTTCACTGATAAAGTTTACAGCCAGTAACATACACTGTAAAAATCAGTCTCAAACCCCCATTCAACACTGAGTATTATTTTCGCTCACCTCTCTCTTAGCGATAGCATCTTTACGAAGCTAGTTCCCTATTTTAGTTGTAGTTCCAAGTCCTAGCTCTAGTCTACTTCAGTCATGTATTGTTTACCTGGTTACCTGGATCCTAAACATCTGCCTGTCTTAGATCTAGCAACGTTTGACCCATGCCTGTTTATTGAATTACTCTTTTGTCTTGCCCATAACCACATTTTACAATAAAGACGGATTTGCATGCTCTCTTGTTGTTCGCTTTGTAACACACCCCTTTCAGTAATGACCTTCTGTCACTTTCTTTGTGGAGGATGTCAATAATTGTTTTATGGACTATGGCCAAGTCTTTTTGGTCATTTGGCTATTTCTGGAATAGAAATTCCAGACATTGACACCCTCCACAAAGAGGTTAAATCATTACTAAAAGAAGTGGCTGTTCAAAGTGTTGCATCAAAGCATGTTAATTGCAAAGTTTACTGGAAGGAAGAACAGGTGTTAAAGAAACAGGGATGACTGCAAGCTTGAGAATACTGCCAAGCAAAGCAGATTCAAAAACTTGGGAGAGCTTAACAAAGAGTGGAATAAAGCTGGGGTCAGTGAAGCAAGAGTCTCCAGGCTCAGACGTCTTCAGAAAAAGGGCTATCTAGATATTCTTGAAACAGAAAGAACACCAGAAGCATCTTAACTGGGCTAAGGTGAAAAATAACTGGACTGTTACTCTGTGGTCAAAAGTTGTCTTTTCAGAGAAAAGTAAATGTTGCATTTCGTTTGGAAGGGGTCTCAAATCTGGAGGATTGAAGAGGCTCAGAACCCAAGCAGCTTGAAGTCCAGTGTGAGGTTTCTTGTGAGGAATTTTGGCCCACTCTTCTTTACAGTGCTGCTCTATTTATTGATTTTTGTGGGCATTTATTGATTTGTTTATGCACAACATGATTTTAGCCAGGATGAGCTCTGGACTTTGCCTGGGCTATTGCAATACCTTTATTTTTTTCTTTTCAGCTGTTCTGCTAAAAATGTGCTGCTGTTATTATATATATATATATATATATATATATATATATATATATATATATATATATATATATATATATATATATATATAATTAGAAGTGCCTTCATAAAGAAGAAGGCTTCATACACTCTTAATTCCTATGTCATGGTGTCTTTATTTTTATTAAATAAACAAACGGCACAGAGCAATATGTCAGTATCTCATCTGAAGTGTCATTTTCCACATTTTAAGAGCTAGGATGGACCGGTTTGTGTGTGTGTGTGTGTCCTGATTATGAAAACTATGGAAATTAATTGGCTGTCCTAACTTTTTACATGACTTCATTATTATTTATTTATATTTATCTATTATAAAATATTATTACTGCATGTTGCATTCTTCTTTTTTAATGAATTCATTGAAAGCCCTGCTTTCAACATATCCTCTGAATGTTAGCAAATAAACCATTTGCAAACAAAACCAACCATTTGCAAATAAAGCTTTAAGACCTTTGAGTTTAACATGTCAGTGTTTACCAAGTCTACACTGAAACATCCAGTAAATGACATCCAACCTTACATTTTTTTGTTTGTTTGGGTTTTTTTCCATCAAGAGATGAAAAAAAGGCAACAGGTCATCTATGAGACAACAACAATTTAAGCAAAGACAAGTAGGTGTCAAACTCCTCTTCTATCTTTTGTTTATCAGTTCAATAGATTGCTCAATTCGAAACAGAACACTTTTTATAATGCAATGGCAGTTACAGCAATGCTTAATAACTGTTGTGTATCAGTCATCACACTCATTTCTAATGAGACACACTTTTTGTTCATCACATTTCGTTCTAATTAATTCAATCACATAGTGCACGGACCAGTCAAAAACAGGTTTAAGCAGTAAGCAAAGCAATTATTTTGAAACCTTCCCTTTGCTTCGTTTTTATATGTTACACACGTTTGACTTGAGATGTTTGACTTCTCAGAGGAAATTTTTTGGTGTAACATTATTATTTGTTTTATTTATTTTACAGGAAATGTTGCCTTTGCGCAGAGAGGTCTGGTGTCAGGAAGACATTTTTAAACATAGGTAAATGATTAACTCCCCGAGCAGGCAATAGATTCAAAGGCAAACCAAAAAAAAGATTCAGTACTTGTGAACTGAGCTCAAAATGAGAGTTCCTGTAAAACTCTTCGGATTCAGCCTTTGGTGGTTTTTCTTAAATTGTGCCCGATGTCAAGGCAAGTGATTTGTTTGTTGTTGTTTATTTGAATGTCTTTTCATTTAGATTTGATTGACTTTAGTGTAAATGTTATATGCTTACGTCTTTGTGTTACGTCTTACAGTTTGCCCCCGAGAGGACATTAAATATGAAAACACAGAGCTAGCTGAGAAAGCTTCATACACTGATGGCCAAACAGTGAGAGTGACCTGCATTACGGGTTATACCGGCTTGTATAAATTAAGGTGCGAAAAAGGAGTGTGGAAGGAATCCATTAAGCGGCCATGTGCAAGTAAGAGAATTGTCAACATGATGGGCACATTTCTTTTTTCAGGTTATTAACATTAAATCAGTGTGATCATGTAAAGTAAAACTTGTTTGATTTCTGCAGAGAAGAAATGTAGTCATCCAGGCGATGCCCAAAATGGTGATTTTTTACTTACAGAGGAGACAGAGTTTGTTTTTGGAGCGACAGTGGTGTACACTTGTAAGAAAGGGTAAAAGTGCTTAATGCTTTTTTCTTTTCTTTTCTAGTTATTATTGTAGAAAATATGTACAGTCCTTGTCAGATTGACACTCCTTGTACTTTTGTGTGGATAGGTATGAAATGACGAGCAGAATCAATCAGCGTACCTGCAGAGCTCAAGGATGGGACAATGCTGTTCCTGTCTGTGAGGGTATGATAGCCGCTGTTTTTCCTTTTTATTTATTCTTGTTTCATTTTTTACCCGTCATACGTGTGACTTATAATATAACTATAACTTAAAGATTTGATTTATTTTTAAGTGATTGGTTAATTTATTGATTGATTTTATTTTTTATATCCACACATTGTCTAGCTGTAAAATGTCCAGCGGTTCACACAAACGTGGATGTAACCGCAACAGGAAACACAGAGGAGGGAAGTTATGGTGATGTTGTTCATTTTGAGTGTGTGTCTTCTGACAAAAAGATAGAGGGAAGTAGTGACATTCACTGCAAAGAGACAGGCGAATGGAGTGATGCTGTACCAACATGCAAAGGTTCAGTATATTGTTTGTTTTTTTCTGATTATCATAACCGGATATACATATATTTATTCAGAACACCAGTTTAATTATTGTTTCTTTCACTTCTCTCACTGTTCATACAGAAATAACTTGCACAGCCCCTGTCATATCAAATGGAAGTATTGTTGAGCTACAGGCAAAATACCTGAAAGATGCCGTATTAAAATACAGTTGTGATCCACGGTTCAAACCCAGAGAGGGAATCCCCAGATGTGGTAAATTTGGCTGGACTCTGAACCCAGAGTGTGATGGTAATCCACAACTGCTATATAATAATAATTCACATGTGAAATTATACTCAAATACTTCTATTCGTCTTTCACAATGCAACCCCCCCCCCCAAAAAGCCAACACTAAAAATAGATAGCCATTAAACTTTTATATGTTCTTGCATTCCATAAGATGCTAAGGCTATTACATGGCCTTTAATTCTATTTAGTTGTACACTACTGGGCCACCGTGAACAACTACTTACTACAGTGATTAACAGTTCAAACGATAAACTCAGAATACTCAAGGTTTTATGATTTAGATTTGTCAAGGAAGGTATCGCTTTAACTAGCTAAGTGCGAAGCTATCTTATTTATCAGTTATCAGTTCAGCAAATACTGTATATGTGTTAGATCTTTTAAGAAAAACATGTGTCTCTAATACTTACATATAGATTGTTCTATTCTTATTCAAGCATTCTTTTTTATTTCTGTCTAGCTGATTTTTCTCCTGCAAATGTCAAAGCATTTTCAGTAACATTTTCAGTATGTTTTTTTTCAATGTTCTTTTCTTAGTCTTAGTTCTGCATAATAATGTCTTCAACAGAAGTAACTTGTGAGCTGAAGACAACTAAATTAGGAGTAATCAGCATCTATCCAGAGGGGAAAACTATTTTCAAAGCTGGAGAGAAAGTGATGATTACCTGCTCTGAAAGACACTGGCTCATTTTTACAAAAGAAACCAGCAAATTATTCACGTGCCTAAATAGTGGAGATTGGGATCACATGACTGAGTGTGCAGGTAAAATTAAAGAGAAATGTTATTTTTATGCACTTTTTTATGTTGTTATAAAAAATGTTAATCCTGTTTCAGAGATTAGTTGTGAAGTTCCACATAATCAGCATGTGTATTATCCAAGCGGTTACTTTAGAAGAGATTTGAGACTTGGAGTGAAAAAAACATACAGATGTGAGTCTGGATATCGTGAAACAGCAAAAGAAGCAACATGTACACCAGACGGATGGACGCCAAACCCACTGTGTGCTGGTATGTTCTGCTACATTTTTTTTGTCTAATTAATTTGTCTGCAAAGACAAAGCATTTACAGTAATAATTTCAACATTTCTCATGCCTCATCTTTGTGTTGGGCATGTTATTTTTAAAAAAGTAATTATAGTTACTTTTTATAGCATTAAAATATTTAGTTAATAATTTAGAATTATAAGATAGAACTTTAGTAATTAGAATAACCGTGACTGCATACTTGTCATGTTGACTGAGCTTAGGACAGGTGGTGGTATTTAAGATATTGTTTGTTGTTTAGCATTTCTATAAAAAGGCGGAAAAATGTATAATAATACTGATAAAACTACTATGAATTCTTCTACTAATAACAATATAAAATGCAAATTCGGAAGGAGCACATTCAGATAATTATCGTAAATTAACACATGAGGAATCCAGTTAAAGATGACAAAATCAAAGAGATATTCTTTATAAAAATTAGGAATTGTCCATGCCTCCCCTAAAACATCTGGTTTAAACATGCTCCCACTTTTCTACATCATTGAGTGTTTTTTATTTTCAAAAGCCACCCAAATGTTTATGCAAAAAAAGAATGTGGAACTATTTTTCTAGCTGTACTGCAGGTTAATGGAGATTATGTATTTCTACCTCTGCAAGGACAGTCTGGCACTTCTGATTCACAACCTTTACATAGTTGCATAGTCTTATTATAAGAACCTACTACTTAAGTAGTGTTTTAAGCATTACATTTTAAGCAGTGAAGGAGAGTGCGTGTTGTTTGTTTTTACTCCAATCACAAATGTTTACAAGGCGCAAGGTAAAACAAAAAAAACACCATCAAAGCTTACCCATCCGATAGCGTGAGGATTGAACTCCTGTCAGATACTTCCTGATGCTTCCTGATTTCTATTGACTTCCAGTGATGCTTACCAATCCATGTCATACTTATTGAACTTGAATGCAGCAAGAGCCTAAACGTTTTTCTTTTAACTACTGATGATGCTCTGTTCCGTGAGTATGGAATTCACGTCAACAGACTTCTGGTCAAGGACATCTTAGCCTTTCAATTTCTCTACTGGCATGGTCTACCCATCGGTGTGAATATTGAACTCCCGTCAGTAAGCCCCCTGGTTGAGCAAACCTTGCTTTTCTGTTCTGACAACCAACAAGGCTTACCTGTCTGATGTTGTTAAAACTGAACTCCCATTAGATTCTGAGGGTGTCTCCTAGTTGAGCACAAATCAGTTCGTCGAGTGGCTGTCTTTTGAGACATATATACACAGCAAATTTTTCAAGCATCCCTTCACCACTCCTACTATGCACTTACAACCTTACACTCCTACTCTGTGCTTACTTTGTAAATTCTGAGGTCCTGGAACAAAAGGAACCAGCATGTGATTAGAGGAGCGAGAGGTAACAGAGCATTCACGCAATCACAGTGTGCATCAGTTGCTATTCTTAGGGTTTGTAGGCCTAATTGAAAAACCTGAGCAATGAGATTTTGAAACGGCAATTTCCAGGCATCCAGAACATTTTTTAGGAATTTGATTTCAGTAATCTCAGTAACAGTTAGTTAATCAAGTTTATAATGAGAATTCTGGGAGAATTCTCTCATTCTGGGAGAAGATTAAGATATCGTTGAGAAACAAAAACATATTTACAATATTTCTGAGCATGTCATTGACTAGTGCCTGGAAGACCACTGGAGAATTAGAAAGCTCAAATGATGTGACGAAGTACTCAAAGTGTCCCATAAAGGTGGTAAAGGCAGCCTTCCATTCACCCCCCTCCCTAATTTGAACTAGGTGATAAGCATTGCAAAGGTCCAACTTGTAAACGTGGTTGCCATCTGCAAGAGCTCAAAGGTGGATGACATCTGTTAAAGGATAACAGTTCTTTACCATTATGTAATTCAAACTATGATAGTCTATGCAGTAGAGAAGTGAACCATCCTTATTCCTCACAAATAAGAACCCCATAATAGCCAGAAAGGGGAGGATCGAATGTCAACCCGTAACAACCCAGTTGGTACTTTGTCAAAATTTTGCCGTACCATAAACTCTAGTGTGAGGGGGTACGGGTCGCCAGTGCTTTGAGTCACATATGCAAGTAAAGATACAGAGCTAGAGAATTTTATATAAAACACAGAGTTGACATACTACATATAAACAAAATCTAATGGGTGTTTTTGGGGTAAGATAAATTTCTCTTTAATGTGATTTAAAACTTTTTTTTTTGGCTGGGTTCTTTGTCGTAAACTCTAGGGCAAGGGGCATGATATTCAAATATATTTTCATTCACCACATGTATCAAAGTGTGATAATTTATACAATGAGATTGGAGACATACAAATGTTTCATGAATCGTAAGTTATCTTTGTCGTAAGATGATTCGTTGCGCACGGATTTGCGCTTGTTTCTACATTAGATTGATAAACGAGGCCCACTGAGTGTGACCTCTTTTTGTGAACATAGTAAGAGCACATAGTTAGCGTGCTGTGTCGTTACACTTTTAGTTCACTGTGACAAATTGTGACCACATCATTTTCACGAACATGAATCGGATTCAAATAAGTATGCTTTTGGAGTCAATATGAGAGGTAGAGGTTACAAGAGGGAAAAATCTAAATGATGTAACCTTAAAAAAAAAAACCTTAATCTTGTTTCAGAGATTAGATGTGAAGTTCCACTTGACCAGCATGTGTCTAGACCAGACAATTACTTCAGAGGAGAAATGACATTTCAAGCAAGAAGATCTTACCGTTGTGAGTCTGGATATCGAGAAACAGCAGAAGTGGCCACATGTACACGAGACGGATGGACACCGAACCCACTGTGTGCTGGTATGTTCTGCTACTAAATGTTATGTTTTTTTGTTTGATTGATTTGTCTCCTGTAAAAAACAAAGCATTTAGAGTAATTGTTTTAATGTTTCTCATGATTCATCTTGCCCTTAGAGCTGCACACTTAGGCCTATGTCTTAAACAGATGTACCTTGTGAGCTTAAATCAATCAAATCTGTAATACAAAAAACACAAAACCAAAGGGGGAAAGTAATATCATTTTTTATTTTATTTTTTATTTTATTCAAGCACATCTCATCCTTAAAAATCAAACTTTGTTTTTTTAAATTGTGTTGTTAAATACAAAAACATTTCTCTACATTGCACACATCATTTAAAACAAACAGCTATTATGTTTCATTTTGGAAACACTGACATTTTAATTCCACACTAAGTTGATGAACTACAGCCAGTGATCATGTGTGAAATCAGAAATCAAGACTTGAGAAAAGAAAGAAGGTAATGCTTGTTACAGTATTATTAAACTTCAGACATTTATATGATTATATGCAACTGAAAAAGCCCAAATGTCAGGGCATTTCAAAAGTTCCCCAGGCTCCCCCAAACCCCAGAGGATAAATGTTGCACAACTTTATTATTTTTGCGTTTGGAACTGTTTTTGGATGTTTAAGTCTATTGAGAAAATGTGTGTGTGTATAAGGAAACTGAGAGAAGGGGGTTCAGGGGGTCGCTGGTTCGAGTGCAGGTCTATCTCAAGCTTGAGTGTGTACAGTGTGGGTTGTAGCTGACAGGAGCACAAATAAACACCCCTTTGGCATCAAAAACACCTTGTTCTTGTCTGAGAACACTACAATATAGCTATATATACACTACACAGACAAAGAGACAGTGCAGTACAGAACACACACACACACACACACACACACATATACATACATATTGTGAGTAGAGTTACTATGCAAAATATTTGAATATTAATTTTGCATAGAAGAGTTAAAAGAGTTTTGAAAGAAGTGTTTGCTTTTGCAAGATATTTGTGATGTTTGGCATGTTGTGTGTAGAGATTTCAGAAATGGAGCCATAGTTTCAAAAACTGTGTAACCATTAAAAAAACTGTAATATTTTTTTCAGAGATTAGATGTAAAGTTCCACTTGACCAGCATGTGTCTGAACCAAACAATTACTTCAGAGGAGAAATGAAATTTGAAACAACAAGATTTTACCGTTGTGAGTCTGGATATCGAGAAACAGCAGAAGTGGCCACATGTACACGAGACGGATGGACACCGAACCCACTGTGTGCTGGTATGCTCTGCTACTAAATGTTTTTTTGTTTGATTGTTTTTTACAGGAGACCAATCAAAGCATTTAGAGTAAGTGTTTCAATGTTTCTCATGATTCATCTTACCCTTAGAGCTGCACACTTAGGCCTATGTCTTGAACAGAGGTACCTTGTGAGCTTAAATCAATCAAATCTGTAATACAAAAAAAGATAAAACCAGCGGGGAAAATAATGTTAGTGTTTTTTGTTTGTTTGTTTTTTAATTGCTTATACACTAAAATTGGTATGTGAGGACTACTCAGTCAATACATTCACTTAAATACCTTTAGACCAAGTCTGTAAAACTACAAGCACATCACATCCTTTAAAATCAGTTTGCTTGTGTAAAAAAAACAACAACATTCTCTGCATTGCACACATCATTCAAAAACAAACAGGTCTTTTGTTTCATTAATAAAAAAAATATATATATTTTCAGAGATTAGATGTGAAGTTCCACTTGACCAGCATGTTTTTAGACCAAACAATGACTTCAGAGGAGAAATGAAATTTGAAGCAAGAAGATCTTACCGTTGTGAGTCTGGATATCGAGAAACAGCAGAAGTGGCCACATGTACACGAGACGGATGGACACCAAACCCACTGTGTGCTGGTATGTTCTGCTACTAAATGTTATGTTTTTTGCTACTAAATTATGTGTGAAAACACATAATTTGTTAGAAATCAAGACTTTGAATGTTTTGAGAAAGAAGGTAACGCTTTATATTACAACCCACAGCATGTAGCATAATAAATAGTATTTACAGCATGACCTTTTTTTTGGTTTATAATCATAGTGGACCTATTCAGCACCTTAAGACATTTATATGTTTACAAGCAAGTGAAAAGAGATACACACATATTGTGAGTGGAGTTACTACTCAAAAATAACATTTTAAAATAAGTGTTTGCTAATGCAGGATATGTGTGATGTTCTGCATGTCGTGTGTGATTTTGTGTGTAGAGTTTTGAGAACTGGATCCATAGTTTCAAAAACTGTGAGTAACCATTAAAAAAATTTAGTTAAAAAAAATGTTTTCAGAGATTAGATGTGAAGTTCCACTCGGCCAGCATGTGTCTAGACCAGACAGTGACTTCAGAGGAGAAATGAAATTTGAAGCAAGAAGATCTTACCGTTGTGAGTCTGGATATCGAGAAACAGCAGAAGAGGCCACATGTACACGAGACGGATGGACACCAAACCCACTGTGTGCTGGTATGTTCTGCTACTAAATGTTATGTTTTTTGTTTGATTGATTTGTCTCCTGCAAACGACAAAGCATTTACGGTAATAGTTTCAACATTTCTCATGATTCATCTTGCCCTGAGTTCTGCATAATTATGTGTTGGACAAAAATAACTTGTGAGCTTTAATCAGTTAAATTTGGAGGAAAAAATATCAATTCAGATGGAAAAGATAATGTTACAGTCTTTGTTGTTTATTTTTTTAATTAAAAGTGGTACTTGAGTCCTTCTCAGTCAAAGCATTTACTCATATACCTCATCTTTAGACCAAGTCTGCAAAACAAGCACATCACGTTCTTTAAAATCAGTTTGTTAGTGTAAAAAAAACCAAAAAATTATCTACATTGCACACATCATTCAAAACAAAACCCTTTTTTATTTCATTTTGGAAACAATTGCGTTTTAATTCTACACTAAGTTACTGATGACCTACAGCCAGTGATCATGAATGAAAATACATAATTTGTTCACTTAAAAATCAGAAAGACTCAGAGTTTTGAGAAAGAAGGTAACGCTTTATATTACAACCCACAGCATATAGCATAATAAACAGTATTTACAGCATGACCGTTTTTTTATAATCATAGTGGACCTATTCAATACCTTAAGACTTTTATATGTTTACAAGCAACTGAAAAACGCTACACACACATATTGTGAGTGGAGTTACTACTCAAAATTAGAAATTTTCGAATAGTTATAATAGTTTTGAAACAAGTGTTTGCTAATGCAGGATATGTGTGATGTTCTGCATGTCGTGTGTGATTTTGTGTGTAGAGTTTTGAGAACTGGAGCCATAGTTTCAAAAACTGTGAGTAACCATTAAAAATTTAATTAAAAAAAATATGTTTTCAGAGATTAGATGTGAAGTTCCACTTGACCAGCATGTGTCTGAACCAAACAATTACTTCAGAGGAGAAATGACATTTGAAGCAAAAAGATTTTACCGTTGTGAGCCTGGATATCGAGAAACAGCAGAAGTGGCCACATGTACACGAGACGGATGGACACCAAACCCACTGTGTGCTGGTATGTTCTGCTACTAAATGTTATGTTTTTTGTTTGATTGATTTGTCTCCTGCAAATGGCAAAGCATTTACGGTAATAGTTTCAACATTTCTCATGATTCATCTTGCCCTGAGTTCTGCATAATTATGTCTTGAACAGAAATAACTTCAGAGCTTTAATCAGTTAAATTTGGAGGAAAAAAATATCAAGTCAGACGGAAAAGATTAATGTTACAGTCTTTTATTATTTGTTTTTTAATTAAAAGTGGTACTTGAGTCCTTCTCAGTCAAAGCATTTACTCATATACCTCATCTTTAGACCAAGTCTGCAAAACAAGCACATCTCGTCCTTTAAAATCAGTTTACTAGAGTAATAATAATAATAATAATAATAATTTTCTACATTGCGCAAATCAAAGCTATTTTGTTTCATTTTGGAAACACTGACATTTTAATTCTACACTAAATTACTAATAAACTACAGCAAGCGATCATGAATGAAAATACATACTTTGTTCACTTAGAAATCAAGACTTTGAATGTTTTGAGAAAGAAGGTAACACTTTATATTACAACCCACAGCGTATAGCAAAATAAACAGAATTTACAGCATGACCTTTTTTTGTAATCATAGTGGACCTATTCAGCACCTTAAGACATTTATATATTTAAAAAGCAACTAAAAAAAGATACCCACACATATTGTGAGTAGAGTTACTATTCAATAGTACAAAAAGTTTAAATAGTTAATGAAAAAAGTGTTTGCTTATGCAAGATATGTGTGATTTTGTGTGTAGAGCTTTGTGAAATGGAGCCATATTTTTGAAAACTGAACTATTAAAAACATTAATAAAAAAATATATATTTTCAGAGATTAGATGTGAAGTTCCACTTGGCCAGCATGTGTCTGAACCAAACAATGACTTCAGAGGAGAAATGAAATTTGAAGCAAGAAGATCTTACCGTTGTGAGTCTGGATATCGAGAAACAGCAGAAGTGGCCACATGTACACGAGACGGATGGACACCAAACCCACTGTGTGCTGGTATGTTCTGCTACTAAATGTTATGTTTTTTGTTTGATTGATTTGTCTCCTGTAAACAACAAAGCATTTACGGTAATAGTTTCAACATTTCTCATGATTCATCTTGCCCTGAGTTCTGCGTAATTATGTGTTGAACAGAAATAACTTGTGAGCTTTAATCAATTAATTTGATTTATTCAATCAATTTGGAGAAAAAAAATACAGAGTCAGAAAGATAATGTTACAGTCTTTTTTTGCTTGTTTTTTAATTAAAAGTGGTACTTGAGTCCTTCTCAGTCAAAGCATTACTCATATACCTCATCTTTAGACCAAGTCTGCAAAACAAGCACATCACGTTCTTTAAAATCAGTTTACTAGTGTAAAAAAAAAAACAAAATAATAATAATAATAATAATTATTATTATTATTATTATTATTATTATTATTATTATTATTATTATTCTTCTCTACATTGCAGACATCATTCAAAACAAAGTTTTTTGTTCCATTTTGGAAACACTGCCATTGTAATGCCACACTAAATTTCGGATGACCTAGAGCCAGTGATCTTGTGTGAAGACACATAATTAGTTCACTTAGAAATCAAGTGTTTTGAGAAAGAAGATAATGCTTTAGATTACAACCCACAGTGTATAGCATAATTTATGTTTTCATGCAACTGAAGAAAGATACACAGTTACTACGCAAAAATACAATTTTTAGAACAGGAAAAATAGTTTTGAAAAAAGTATTTGCTAATGCAAGATGTGTGTGATGTTTTGCATTTTGTGTGTGATTTTCTGTTTAGAGTTTTGGGAAATGGAGCCATAGTTTCAAAAACTGTGAACTAACCATTAAAAAAAACTGTAATATTTTTTTCAGAGATTAGATGTGAATTTCCACTTGACCAGCATGTGTCTAGACCAGACAGTGACTTCAGAGGAGAAATGACATTTGAAACAACAAGATCTTACCGTTGTGAGTCTGGATATCGAGAAACAGCAGAAGTGGCCACATGTACACGAGACGGATGGACACCAAACCCACTGTGTGCTGGTATGTTTTTTCACTAAAATCTTTTTTTTTTTGATTGATTGATTGATTGATTGATTGACTGAAAAGTCTCCTGTAAAAGACAAAGCATTTACAATAATTTTTCAAGTTTCAATGTTTCTCCTACTTCATCTTACATATAGTTCTGCATAATTATGTATTGAACAGAAGTAACTTGTGAGCTTAAATCAATCAAATTTGGAGTAAAAATATAAAGCAGAGGGGGAAAAAATTATCCCACTTTTTTCTTATTGCTTAGACACTAAAAGTGGTAGTTGAGGTCTACTCAGTCAAATCATTGACTCAAATAATGTCAAATAAGTCTTCTTCAAAACTACACTCACTTTAAGTGCCCTTTTCGTTATATTTCAAATATATCACCAGTAGGACAAGGATACTGTAACAAAGTCGAGGAGGCTGAGTTTGAATCCATGTGCGGTCGTTTTATTAGGTGCAAAGTTCTCAATGGTCCCTCTATAAAACATAGTCAGGATGGGTGGAGGGAGGTCAGCTTTCCTCATCCTCCTCAGGAAGTGTAGGCGCTGATCCATCAACAAGTACAGGGTACATCCAAAAGGCAAACGTAGTGAAACAGGCAATGGGTCTAAATCAGAACATCAGTCCAATCGTGCAAACAGAGCAGAGGGACAAATGCAGGGATCGAGAAATGCAGGTATCAGAGATATACACTGGATATACAAAAAAAAAGGAACTTGCGAACTTAAGTTAATCAAATTTTGAGTATCATACACTTTTATTTACATAGCGCTTTTAACAATACAAACTGTATGAAAGCACTGCTCAAAAGCACAATTTTAAAATAGTTTTTAAAGAAGTGTTTGCTTTTGCAAGATATGTGTGATGATAACCTTGTTTCAGAGATTACATGTGGAGTTCCGCTTAATCAGCATGTATCCAGCCCAGAATGTCATTTCAAAGAAAAAAGTAAATTGGAAGAAAAAATCAAATCTTACAGTTGTGAGTCTGGATATCGTAAAGCAGCAAAAGAGGCCACATGTACAGAAAACGGATGGACACCAAACCCACTGTGTGCTAGTATGCTTCTAAATCCTACTACTTCTTTTTTGTTTACTGTATTAGTTTCACGCTTTATCACTATCAGTATCTTCTTATTCTTAGTTCTGCATGATTATGTCTTTAACAGAAATAACTTGCGAACTAAAGTTAAAAAATTTTGACGTGGATAATCCAGATAAAAATACTTTCGAAGTTGGAGAAGGCGTCGTGATCACCTGCTTTGAAAACTACTGGATCCTTAGTACAAAAGAAACCAGCAAATCAATTACGTGCCAGAAAAATGGGCAGTGGGACTTCAAGCCTGTTTGTGAAGGTAAGATTATAAAGAAACACTTCTGGATTGGGCGATGAATGCAATGCTATCTGAATATGAGAAAACAGCAGCAGAGGCTACATGTACACAAGATGGATTGACAATAAAACCATCGTGTGCTGGTATGTTCTGCAACAATTTTTTTTTGTTTTTTTTGCTCCTTATCATTTCATGCTTTTTATAATTAGTTCTGCATAATTATGCTTTGAATAGAATTAACTTGGACTCCTGTTTTGCTTCCTGTTTACTTACCGTCCTATCGGAATGAATGCATAAAATGTCAAAATAAAATTTGAAGAAAAGTTACATTGCAACAGCGCTAATCATTTTGGAAGAATAACGAAGACGTTGTGACCCATATTCAGAATGTCTGCTCTGCATTTAACCCATCAAAGTTCACACATACAGTATAGTCAGATCAATTTATATATTTGGACACAGGCGCAATTTTATTTATTATTTTATCGGTTGGAGCATACCATATTCAAGGTTTAGATGTATATATTAAGCTTTAATTTGATCTGTATTTAATCTGTATTCTCATCAAAGTTGGAGGGAAGGTTCAGGAATTACAGTGCTTTAATATGTACTCGCCTATAAATAGTCAGACAACTAAACATAAACATAAACAATGTTCGGTTTTAATATTTTGTTAAAAATCCTTTGTAATGACCGTTTTAAGTCATTTCATCCTTTATGGTGCTTTGCCTACCCTTTACTACAGCTGTCTTCAGTTTTTGCTTTCTGCCTTTAGATTAGTCTTCAGCAAATGAAATGCATGCTCAACCAGGTTAAAATCAGAAAACTGACTTGGATGTTTTAGAATATTCGACTTCTTACCTTCAAAAACTCCTGCATTGCTTTTGCTGTGTTTTTTGGGTCCTTGGGTCCTTGTACCTTGTGGATGTAGTCACCACATAACTCATCTATATGTGGCCAAAAATTTATAGTAGTAAAAATGGATTTAAAATCAATGCGTTGCCTTATTTAACACTTTTTTTGCTACAAATTATCCACGCAAAATAAAACAAATGAACATAAAATACCAAATACCACATTACTTTGACCACTGCTTTAAATATGTTTTGGCGTGCTAAAGTATTCATTGTCAAAGCTTACTCATCCCCTGAGATCTCTCAACTAGTCAGCAGATGGTGGTCATGCTTAATTCTCTTGCTCTCTCTCTTGAATTCCAAAACTAGAACTTTATCTCACCGCTAAAAGCAGCATTTTCAGTCAGCCTTTGAAAGAAACAAAGGCTATATTAGGCAATATTAAGGCTATATTAAGGAATTGCTTAAAATTATTTGTTACCCTGCTGATTTTTTTTTTTTAGTTTAGTCAACTTGAAATTAAAATTTTTAAAGGTTAATTTAAGTAAAAGCGGAAATATCTTAGCTGACTAAACTAAACATTCAGCGGCGATAGCACATTATTTATTTATTTTTAAAGTTTATAACTTTAAAATAATAATACAGCAGGAAAGTTCCTTCGTTATTACACAGGAATGGGAGTATAGTTGCTAGTCATATCAGCCTAGAACATCACTTTTGTTTGTGTGTATATGTGCATAAGTAATCTATAAATAAAGTATGTGTGTATATATAGATACATATATGTATATGTATGTAGCCTAAATATGTGTGTGTGTGTTCTGTTTACTGAATACATATGCATAAAACATTTTAATTTTTTTGGTCCAAAATGTTGTATTTCTCAGGAAACCTATCTGCATTCAGTTAATGATAAAACATGAACAAATATATATATATATATATATATATATATATATATATATATATATATATATATATATATATATATATATATATATATATATATATATATATATGTTGTTATTATTTTTGTTTGTTTAAAACTAAAGTTTGAACTTTAGTTTTAAACTAATTTGATTTGGCACCCAAAAGTTGCAGGTTCAAGTCCCAGGTCTGGCAGGGATTGAATAACCTGTGTTCTCAGTACCATAACTGAGGTAAAATCCTCAACTGCTCCCTGGGAGGCGCAGCATTGGCTGCCAACTGCTCTGGAGGTGTGTGTGCACCTACTGAGTTGGGATGGGTTAAATGCAGAGCACGAATTTGGTAACAATATTTGGCCACATGTCCTTTTCTTTCCCTTTGCCTCTAATTCCACTGAGTCTATAGATTTTTTTAATTGATTGCTGCACTGGTATGTTACAGTTTATTGATAATTTGCCTTTAATTCCACTGCTTGGGGTGTACTTCTACACAAATTTTGGTTTCTGTACACAGTAAGCCTGACTCGAGTGGCCATGATCAACTCCAATTCTCGTATCTGAGAAGTAATTCATTTCTTTGGAATACTCGTTATAGCGTCAATTAACAAACCATTAATCATCCCTCGTGTAGCTGCAGTGTTTCAACCCCTGAAAAGACATTAACAAAATATCATGTCTAATTGTTTACCTCAGCAAGTCATCAGTGTCCAGAACTTGTGCATTGTTAGGCCTATTTATAATATTATATTGTAAAAGTATAACCCTATAATTTTAAGCAGAAAAATTAAGATAATGTGTTTTTCCACCTGCTATACCAATATTGTACCAAACAGCGTAACTAAACCCAAGGTATGTGCTGTACCATCATATTTGTGTACCGTTATACCCCTAATATGTGCACAATGATACTGTAGCTCAAGAATATTTTGAAATTGTTTTCTTGTAGAAAAGAAAAACTGCCTTCATCTATCTATCATAAATGGGTTCATATACAGTAACTCCAAGGAAGAAATATTTTACTCCTGTGACAGTGGTTTTAAAACACTATCTGGAAGCTGGTGGGATTCAGTAACATGCACTGATGGATTGTTGTCTGAGGCCCGCTGCATCCGTGAGTTATATCATTCATATATCATATCAGGCTCATGATTTCAGTACAAATGATGTGCAGTGAAATGTGTCTATCGTTACAGGGGAGGATGATTGTGGTGCTCTTCCCATTGTTCAACATGGAAAAGTAATCACTTTAGATGAAAACAATGCTGAAGTAGATTGTGATCAAGGTTTCAAAGCAGAAACAAAACATATAAAATGCGTCAATGGTACATGGCAGGATCCAGTTTGTAAGAGTGAGCATCCCAAGTTCTACTTACATGTTTGTGATGAGCAGTGATGGCATAAGTAGACAATTTAGACAATATTAGCCTCAGTCGTATTGATGTTTCAAGACATGTCTATCTTTTTTTTCTCAGTGGAGTTGTTTTGTGGTATTCCTCCAAAGGTGAAAAATGGAGGCATAACAACTAAACCTGAAAAAAAGGTATGCCATTGGATCTTCTGTAACCTACATTTGTAAAAGGTCATTCTCAATTATTGGGAGTGAAAGAGTTACATGCAGTGATGGAAAATGGAATCCATTGCCAAGTTGTGAAGGTGAGTTTTATTTTTTCTTTATGATGATAAAATAAATACCAATCAAGTAGGTTAATATCAAAAGTTTAATACACACACACACACACACACACACACACACATATATATATATATATATATATATATATATATATATATATATATATATATATATATATATATATGTATATATGTATGTATGTATATATATATATATATATATATATATATATATATATATATATATATGTGATTAGTCGGCTGCCCCTCCCTTTATTGTCATCATCACCCCATCCTATTTTATTCGCCACCCTTCACCAGGCTCCTGACGGGAGTGGCGTGTCCTGCAGCACAACGAGGACACCAGTTCCCCATTTAATTGGACACTTTCTCCCCTGGACACTTTAATTTGCACCTTGTTTTGTTAATAAAAAGCCTCTCCGAGGCCTGACGCCACGCCCACTGTGTCTGTCGTTGGCTTCTCCCGTCACAATATATATACAGATACAATACAGATATTTAGATCAAAGGGAACAACAATTTTCTAGATAATTTTGTGGTAGTGACAATAATTACAACATTTGTTTGCTTTGCAAGATCCAGTGTGTTAAGAATTTGAGTTTTGACACTCTTAGTTGAAATATCCTAGGTGATGTATGGCATTTTAATATAGTATAACTGTGACCCATGATGACGATGGCGCTGCAAATGGCAGCCTCAGTGCTTAGCTCTCAAGTGCTCGTATTGTTTTTGTTAGTTTTTCCTGTTTTTTTGTTTCTCAAACACCATCGTTTTTACCAGGGATGGACTGCTGAACATTTGGCAGACCACTCCACAAAATATTTCACCGTTTTTTGATTACTCCAACGTTTGGTTGAACATCATAGTTAGCAGGGCAGCGGTGCTGGTCAAACACCTAAGGTCGCGCAGAAAGGGAAAGCGGGCCGGTGTGAAACTCAGACAATGCGGACTCCGAACGCCATTGCCCAGCATTCACTTTTGCTCTCTACCCAACAAAATGGACAAACTTCTTCTGCTCACCCGGACTAACAGGGATTTTTCAAACTCTGCTACTCTGTGTTTCACGGAAACCTGGCTAAATTACGCCATTCCAGACAGCGCATTAAGCCTGTTGGGCTTTCAGCTGTTTAGAGCGAATCGCATCGTAGAATTATAATGAAAGGTGGTGTACAGATTTAACTGTGTTAAAGAAGATGTGCTGTGCCGATGCCTTCATTAACTGTAAGCCTTTCTACTCACCACTGGAGTTTTGCTCATTTATTCTGGTGTGTGTTTACATCCCTCTGCAAGCGCACGTGAGCCTTGCTTTACAAAAACTTGCCGATCTAAACACAGAGACTGAGCAACAATACCCGGACTCTGTTTCAGTCATTCTCAGAGACTTTAATAAAGCCAATCTCTCACGTGAACTGACAAAATTCAGACAGCACGTTACTTGTCTAACCAGAGACAGTAATTTACTAGATCACTGTTACACAGCAATAAAGGATGCGTATCACTCTGTCCAACGAGCTGCCTTGGGACTTTCTGATCACTGTTTGGTTCATCTCATACTGACCTACAGGCAAAAGCTGAAATCAGCTAAACCTGTACTTAGGACTGTAAAAAGATTGACTAAAGAAGCATAGTGGGATTTACAAACCTGCTTCTCTCTCACTGATTGAACTGTCCTTGAAGCTGCTGCCACAGATCTGGATGAGCTCACAGAAATGGTAACATCATATATCAGATTCTGTGTGTTCAAGTTCTACTGCAGGTTTGAAAAGAAACCATTCTCACCTCCTGCAATGCCCCTCTCCCCCACACCTGTCCTTCAACTCAGTTAAGATGACGTGTGCCAGGTCTTCGGGAAAAACAAAAGAAGAAAGGCACCAGGCCCAGATGGTGTGACTCCAGCCTGTCTGAAAACCTATGCTGGCCAACTGACCCCCATCTTCACACAGATCTTCAACAGATCACTGGAGCTGTGTATAGTGCCTTCATGCTTCAAACGCTCCACCATAATCCCCATCCCAAAGAAACCGAAAATTACTGGACTTAATAATTTCAAACCTGTGGCTCTAACGTCTGTGGTCATGAAATCATTTGAAAAACTGGTCTTGGGCTATCTGAAGGACTTTACTGGACCCTTACTGGACCCCCTGCAGCTTGCCTACAGAGCAAACAGGTCAGTGGATGATGCAGTCAATATGGGACTGCATTATGTTCTGCAACACCTAGACAGAGCAGGGACTTATTTGAGGATCCTGTTTGTGGACTTCAGCTCGGCCTTCAACTCTATCATCCCAAACCTCCTCCACCCTATATTAACCCAGCTATCGCTGCCCACCTCCATTTGTCAGTGGATCTGCAGCTTCCTGATAGACAGACAGCAGTTAATAAGGCTAGGAAAATTCTCATCCAGCAGTTGGAAGTTGGAACTCCTGAAGTTTGCGGACGACACTAAAGTCATCGGCCTCATACAGACAGGAGGTCAAAGAGCTGGCTGAATGGTGCAGTCCAAACATCTTGGGGCTCAACACGCTCAAAACAGTGAAGATGATAGTGGACTTCAGGAGGAACCCCCCTGCTCACCCCCACTTACCATCATGGACAGCACTGTGGTAACAGTGGAGTCATTCAGGTTCCTTGGCACCATCATCTCCCAGGACCTGAACTGGGACACTCACGTTGACTCCATTGTAAAAAAGGCCCAGCAGAGATTGTACTTCCTTCGTCAGCTGCCACAGGAACTGTGAAAACAGTTCAACTCTGCCATCATTGAATCCATCCTCTACACTTATATAACTATAACTGTCTGGTTCAGCTCAGCTACCAATTCTGACCTCAGAAGACAACGGAGGGTAGTCAGGACTGCTGAGAGAATCATTGGTACAACCCTCCCAACTCTCCAGGACCTGTACTTATCCAGAATGAACAAAAGGGCTAAGAAAATCACTCTGGACCCCTCACATTCAGCACACTCCATCTTTGAACTATTGCTGTCTGGTCGACACTATAAAGCACTGAGGACCAGGACAGCCAGACACAGGAACAGTTTCTTCCCCCAGGCAGTCCATGTCATGAACACTTGAGAACATCTTGGGTTACTTGACTGTAACCCTGTTCCCTGAAAAAGTGGGAACGAGATGCTGGACTCAATAGTGCTAATGAGAACGTCTTTTATTTGCCCGGTTGTTAAAGCATGTGTGTCAAACAAGCCAAAGTTTGGCTCATCTAACCTTGGCCAGGTGATATCACTTCATTACACGCACCTGGAGGCTATAAGTAAGCATCAAAACGGAAACATCCTCAGGTTAATCTTTTGTCTGAAAGGACGTCTGGTCACGCATTCCAGTGCGGCATTGATACATTCCCTTTTAAAGATACTCTTGATGCTGCACTCAATAGTGCTAATGGGAACGAGAATACCAACGCCGCCATACTGGAAGTGTCTGGACCCCAAGTGTTGTGTAGTGTGTGTGCACAAACATCAAGAGGTCTCAGACATGACCTAGGATGTTGACTCAAGGACACAAGAGCCTGGAGTAGCATGGACATCCAGACTACAAAATCTAACAAATGTGTGCGGAGAAGATCATCCTGCCGCATTACACACCTGCTGCAAGGGTTGAATGGTTGAATGGGCCCTGATTCCTAGAGGTGAAGTTTGACCACGCGCCTCCTAGGCTAGGGCAATAGCATCCCTCACCCAATGTGACATGATTTGTGTAGTGTCAGCCGCCACTGGTGGCATGTAAAGAGCCGCTCCGACTTGCGTCACTGGCTAGTGCGGTGGACGTAAATCTGTAGAGCACGTACTGGACACAGTAAGTGAAGATTCTCCTGCTCCGGTGTATTGAATGGCGGAGGACAGAAGGCTTCAAGAACGACCGGATTCTACGGTCGAGAATGGCACCTTAGGAAGATAATTAGGGTGAGGATGCAAAATAACTTTGACCAGCCCAGGGGCAAAGTCTAGGCAGGATGGAGAGATCGACAGAGCCTGCAAATAACCAACTCTCTTCAGAAAAACCATCTTTAGCGTCAGAAGCCTGTCCTGCACTGATTCTAATGGTTCAAAAAGGGGTACCAGCCAGTCCCACAATCACAACGGTGAAATCCCATGATGGTACCGTTGCTCTGATAGGCGGCCTTAACCGCTTAGCTCCATGAATGAAGCAGGCAACTAGAGAGTGCTTTCCCATGGAAACCCCATCAATCAGAATATGGCAAGCCGAAATTGTAGCTACGTAAGTACTGAGAGTACTAGGGCATGTGCCAGAGGACAATTTCTCTTGCAGAAACTCCAGCGCTGAAACAATCTGGCAGTGAACTCGGTCTGCATGATGTGTCATGCACCATAAGACCTTCTGGTGGAGGGAGCCATAGCGCTTAGAATAGTCTCTATTACATTGGCTGGAAGGTCAACATCTCACAGTCATTACGTAAAGGTTCCAGAGCTCGGGCCGGGGATGAAATATTGTCCCCTGTGCCTGAGACAGAAGATCCCTCCTGATCGGAATTGCCCATGTTGAGCCGTCAAGGAGGGCTATTAGATCTGAGAACCATACTCTGGTTGGCCAACAAGGCGCTATCAATAAGAGGTGAAGGCCCTGTTGACGAACCTTCGCCAGGACTCCTGGGAGCAGAGCTATCGGAGGAAATGCGTAAAGACACCGTCAGAGCCACTTGTGAGTCATTGCGTCCAGACCCAGGGGAGCTGGATGAGTCAGAGAGAAGTAAAGGGGACATTGTGCTGTCTCCTGTGAGGCAAAGAGGTCCACCTCTGCTACATAGAATTTCTCCCAGATTAGACTCACTAATTTGGGGTGGAGTTTCCATTCCCCATGTGTCACAGCTTGTCTGGACAGCATGTCTGCTCCCACATTCTTATGCCCAGGAATGTAGATCGCCCTGAGGGACAGAACCTGCTGTGCTAGCTTGTTCAAATGGCACAAACGCAGCCCACCCTGGCGATTTATGTAAGAGATTAACGAAGTGTTGTCCACCCATACTAGGACATGGTAGCCTCTCAACTGCTGGAGGAAATATTTCAGGGCCTGAAATAGAGCCATCATCTCGAGGCAATTGATGTGCCACACGAGAAGGTGACCTCTCCAGATCCCCTGGGCTGGATGGCCATCTAAGGCCGCTCCCCAGCCTATGAGGGAAGCGTATGTCGTTAATATCTTGCAACGACAACACGGACCTAGAGTGGGACCCAGGGTCAGAAACCGAGATCTGAACCACATAGAAAGGGTACGGAGCACCTGACACGTAACCCTTATTTGCCTTTGGGGATTGGCTCTCGGATGAAATTCCCTGGCTCTGAGCCACAACTGGAATGGTCTCATGTGCAGAAGGCCCAAGGGTATTACTGTGGATGCAGCTGTCAAGAGACCTAGAACTCTCTGAAAGTGATGAACAGTCACTTTCCGACCTACCTTGATTTCCTTTAGAGTGTTTAGAATGGATTTGTTGCGTGCCGGAGACAGTTGTACCAGCATCGTGACCAAATGCCATACAACTCCTAGATACGTTATCCTCTGAGCAGAAGTGAGAACACTTTTCTTGGCGTTGAGTCTCCGAGATTTGAGATGAGCTAGGACGACATCCCGATGTCGAAGCGCTAACTCTTGAGACTGGGCAAGATTTAACCAGTCGTCTATGTAATTGAGAATTCGAATGCTCTGGAGTCGCAGAGGAGCCAGAGCTGCATCCATGCATTTTGTATATGTGGTGCATTTCCATGCATTTCCCGATACTGGTAAGCTTCGCCCTGGAAAGCGAACCTTAGGAAGTTCCTGTGTTGTGGCAAGATTTCTATGTGAAAATATGCGTACTTCAAATCTATTGTCACAAACCGGTCCTCTGGCTGGTTTGAGAAACAATCATCTTGATTGTCAACATCTTGAACTTGTATGTTCTGAGATAGTGGTTCAACCCGCAAAGTGACCGGACCTGGTCGGGACTGGGTGGACGACAGTCCCGACTCTTGAGCACGGCGGGGAAGAAACCTCACAAACGCTTCCTCGTGGCCTTTCACCTCCCAGAACCTAGTGGCAACGGTGTTGACTGACGTCGTCAAATTGGCCGAAGGTGAGATGGGGGCTTCAAGGAGGAAGGTACAATCCCGGTTCTTGATGCCCATGAGGTTGAGCCACAGATGTCTCTCTGTGGACACCATGGCAGCCATGGAGCGCCTCTTCATCGATGGACACGCTAGTGCTCAAGTCCTTTAGCAGGTCAGCCTGGTACACCTGCAGAACCGCCATGGTGTGCAGGGCAGCACCAGCCTGACCCACTGCCTGAAAAGCCTTCCCCACCAGCGAAGATATCATTCTGCACGGCTTGGTGGGGAGAGTTGGCTTTCTCAGTGACGATAAGCCACAAGGGGAGAGATAGCCCGCAAGCATCTCCTCAACCTGGGGCATCATCATATAGCCCCATGCCTGACACTCACACGGCGGTAGGCAACGTCTATCATCTGCCATGATTTTAGTTTTAAAAGATTTTTTTTTTTTTTTGCTTTGCTTTCACACACACGCGCACACAATATGGTCATTGAAGACAAAAGACCTGAGGATGTTTCTGTTTCATGCTTATTTTCCAGGTGCGTGTAATGAAGTGAGGTCACCTGGCCAAGGTTATATGAGGCAAACTTTGGCATGTTTGACACACATGCTTTAACAACTGGTCGAACAAAAGACGTTCTCATTAACACTAATGAGTGATGCATCGAGAGTAGCTTTTGAAAGGGAACACTATTATACTTTATTTATTTAACATACAGACTTATTTACACTTCAATTTGCACATAACACTGCACAAAACATAATTCCTTCTTATACTTGAATGTCTATAGTATATATTCTATTTTTGCTATTTTGTACTTTTTATATTTTGTATATTTGTATATAATTATTTTTTTCTTTATTTAAAACATTTTTTATATGTAACTGTGATATATATATATATATATATATATATATATATATATATATATATATATATATATATATATATATATATATATATACACACATACACACACACTTTTATTTTAAATAACTTATAGAAATTAATTAATTTATTTCATTGATCAAAACTATATATATGAATAATGATGCAAAAAATACTTTAAATTAATATTTTAAATTATTTTGAATTAAATTTTAAAATATATTCAAATATAAACCAGTTACTTCAAAGTGTGTGTGTGTGTGTGTGTGTGTGTGTGCGTGTGCGTGTGTGTCTGTAATGTAAAGCAACAAAGTTATTTATTTGCACAGGTGAGCAGGGAAAGTCTACGGCCGAGGAATGGGGTGAGTATGTAGTCCTAAAAAAACAGAAAGTCTGTAACTGGAATCACAGCAATACTGAGCGCAGTTCTTATCTTTTCCAGAGATGAGAGAGGAGAAAATTGTCATAGGTAATGTATGGCATTTTAATATAGTATAACTGTGCCAAGCTATTATAACAATATGTCCTCAAACCAATAAGTCTGTATGGGTCATTTCCACAAATCCCTAAAATATGCCCTGTTAAAGGGGATACTATTGCTTTGTTTTGTACAATTTTACAATGTACAATGTATTGTAATATGGGCCTGCGTCAGTGCTCACTTTGTAGAGCATTGTGTTTTATTATAAGATATGATCATGTGACTATGGGAAGCATATAAGCACGTGGAGTGCAGCCAGCCTCAGCTTCCGTCATGAAGCGAGCGCAGGCAGGTATGCCGGAAGTGTGGTTAGGAGAAGTGTTGTCTCGTTGCTTTAAAAAAACTAGGGTTCCCTTTCACAAATTGGGATCTCGCTTCAAGAGACCAATCTACTTTGAGTGTATCTAAATGAGCCAATTGAATATTTGCATGCGCTAATTGCATTCAGAGACCAGGTGGTGAACCTTCAAGCGCTGCCCCTGGAGGAGGCAGACCCAGCCCTAGTGTTGATTTGTCCCATCCGAGCATTAAAATGCTATGTTGACCGGACACAAAGCTTAAGGACCTCAGACCAGCTCTTTGTTTGTCACGGAGGCCGGCAGAAAGGGAATGCCGTCTCCAAACAGAGGATGGCCCACTGGATAGTGGACGCCATTACCCTGGCCTACCAAGCACAGGGTGTGCCCTGCCCCCTCAGGTTACGAGCACACTCAACAAGAAGTGTTTCGTAGTCCTGGGCATTGGCTCGTGGCACCTTGCAGACAGATATTTGTAGAGCTGCGGGCAGGCGACCCCTAACACGTTAAGCTAGATTCTATAGTCTATGTGTGGAACCGGTATCCTCCTGTATCCTCCTGTACCAGGAGGTCTATAACAACTGAATGTCCACAGAGAGGAGTGGTAGGCTGAGATCGCCACCACATAAACCTTCAGGGTGGAGTGAGTGACCCCTGTAGAAAGGCCTGCATGAACACCAGCACAGTACCGACTGGGCAACTAACAGGATCAAGCTGTCAAGTCTCCATACCATGAAGCGAAAGGTTTCCACTTCAGGGTGTACAGTTTTCCCATAGATGGGACACTGGATTGGAGAGTGGTCTCAACAACCTCGGTGGAGAGACCAGGAGCTATGAGTTGTGCCCTCTCAGGGGCCACACACACAGCTTCCACAACCCCTGCCTATGAGAGGAGGTCTCTTCTGACTGGAATCTTCCATGGAGAGCCGTCTAGGAGGGCCCCTCAGGTCCATAGTCGTCCCAGCCAGAACGGGCGCTACAAATAGTAGACTGACAAAGTCTCTGCCACATCTATATGATAGTATCTAGCCCCAGTAGATCTGGATGAACTAGAGAGAACCAGAAAGGAGACATTGCGCATTCCATCACCAGAGCCTGCTCTGTGCCTGTGAGAGTGGGCAGAACACCTGTGAAATGCGGTGGTGGCAATCAAAACTGAATTCAGTAGCCTCTTCTTACAGTTCTGCAGGACCTAACGAGAAATATTTGGCAGCAGTTTCCAAGCTGTAAAATGATCTACTAAAGAAATCAGTCTCTCAAGAATGACCTCTGGTATCACTAGAGCTACTGAAGTCTCCTACTGAAATGACGGTTCTCAGACACCCGTCATCTCCTAGGAGGTAAAAACCAGAGCCTGCTAGCAGGACCCAACTAAACACGCTTGGCAGGTGCTCCCACTAAGGGAACCAGTCTGCCGAGACTGGTCTCTTGTTACCCTGGAACACTGGCAGGGTTAGCAACTTGATCTCTGCAGATCGGGGGCACTGAAGTGAGACGGTCAGCGTGTACTGAGTTGTACACTGCTCTTCCCCAGAGGAGCCGGCCCTCAATAGTCCTGGTCCATAGCATCAGGACATAACAAAGGAGCTGGAACACAGTTGGAGCTGCTGCATATATATATATATATATATATATATATATATATATATATATATATATATATATATATATATATATATATATATATGATATATATACACACACACACACATTTTTCATTTTATTTAATTGATCAAAAGTAATGATAAATACTTCCATAATGTTACAATGTTTCTATTTCAGATAAATGCTGTTTTTCTGAACTTTCTATTCGTCATAGAAACCTGACAAAAATCTGTTTTTAACATGTGACTGGAATAATGATGCAAAAATGCTTTCAAATTATTATGAATTACATTTTAAAATATATTCAGATAGAAACTATTTACTTTAAAGTGTGTGTGTGTGTAATGGAAGCGGAGAATAAACAAAGTTTATTTGCACATATGAGCAGAGAAAGTCTATGCCAAAGGAATGGAGTGAGTATATAGTCTCTTGAGTCTATAAATGAAATCACAGCAATACTGAGCACAGTTCTCATCTTTTCCAGAAACCAGGATTATAGAGGGGGAGGAGGAGAAAACTTTGGCAGGTAATATATGGCATTTTAATATAAATGTATAACTGTGCTACACTATTATAACAACATGTCCTCAAACCAAGACGTCTGTATTGTTTATTTGCCCAATCCCTGAAAAACGACCCGTTACAGGGTATATTACAATAGCCTTGTTTTGTACAATTTTATCTGTATTGTAATTTGGGCCTCTTTCAGCTCACTTTGTAGAGCATTGTGTTATACAATAAGATGTGATCATGAGACTATAGGAGCAAAACTCAAGAGCGCACATACTCACTAAATGTAAATGCACTGTTATTTATGATTTTGCCAGATTTTTGTAAACTGTAGATTTAGGTGTGGTTATTTGTACTAATTACATACAGTAAAACTTTTTATATCTGTAAGATTGGTAATTTAAACAGTCCACACACTGCATTTAAACAAATACACGAATGATTGGTAATGACAGTCATACGTCATTTCACTACGACAGACGCAGCGCTACACTGTCATTGCATTACTTAAATATGTAAATATAGGTTATAAAAGATACTTGCACAAATTACATATAGGGTTATTTTTTGTTGGAGGAAAGGCTGTAATGTAAAGTTAAACGTGATCAATTTTAGCTGTAGCATTTTATTAATAGGTATAAATAACCTACCAGTCAGCATTTTTGAAAATATTTATGTTTTTGTTTTTAAGTCTCCTCTGTTCACCAAGCATGCATTTATTTAATCCGAAGTACAGTAAAATTATTCTCTCACTCGTCTAAATAATCAGAATCAGGTGTTCCAATCCCTTCCATAGCCACAGGTGTATAAATCAAGTACCTAGGCAAGCAGGCTGTTTTTACAAACATTTGTGAAAGAATGGGTTGTTCTCAGGAGCTCAGTAAATTCTAGCATGGAACTGTGATAGGATGCCAGCTTCAACAAATCCGGTTGTGAAAATTTCCTCGCTCCTAAATATTCCACAATCAACTGTAATATAAAAACGTGGAAGCATTTGGGAACAACAGCATCTCAACCACGAAGTGGTAGGCCACGTAAACTGACAGAGTGGGTCAACGGATGCTGAGGCGCTTAGTGAAAAATGTGGACCGGACGTCGTATTAAACCCTATGGATTAGGAATGGGATGTCAGTTTAATTCATATGCGAGTCAAGGCAGGTGAGCAAATACTTTTGGTAAAATAGTATCAATCTTTTACCAACACCGATTGTATCAAAGCACTGAACAGTATAAAATAGAAGAATACAATGATAGGTGTAGGGTTTTCACACCTAATTTTATTAATTATGATAATTATGAATTGTCATTTGAATCAGCTCTCAATTCAAGTTTGGGGAATTGAATCTGAAAAGATTCACGTTGGTATGCAATTCAAGTATACCTTTAAATCACCTAATACGTCCAGCGTTTTAGGGCAATTTAAATGTATGTTACCAATATGAATTTATTCTGTGATCAGCAAAATAAATCAATTGGATTCTTCGCTTTACCTCAAGCAGGTAACAACGGATCTGGGCATGAGTTTGACTTTCCAGTTACATAACACACAAACAAGAATTCGTAATAATGAAACACAATTTATTAAACAGTACCTACTAATTGACAAGACTACACTGAGAAGACTAAACATAAACACATACACACACACATGCATTCATACACACATTCACAGGTTGGAAGGGAAATGGATAATTGTCTGTCCAAAGTCTGTTAGCTAGTTCTGAGATCGCACTAAGAGCACCAACGAAGCAAGGTTAGGTTTTAGCTTTGCTTACGTGTGTCTGCGCCAATTTAGTAGAGATGAAAAGGTAGTTTTACCACTCGGCGTGTCTGGGGAAATCCGGCTTGCTGATTGGTCAGGCTCGTCCGTGGGATGACGCGTGGGGCTTTCCGGCCGTTTGAATGGAGTCTCTCTAGCTTGGTGGTTCGCTTTGGATGAACCGGGTTGGTTACGGAAAGGGCAGTGAGTGTCCGTGGAGTGATGTAACGGAGCGGACCAGAGTCGAGGGTATCGGGTTGTTCTTGTTCAGAGTCTTCTAACTTCTCCAAGTTCCGAAGTTTCTCCGTTTCTTGGCAATTCCTGCAGCGACCCGAATTCCCTCACGACTCCTGGTGGTTCCGAAAACTCTCGTACAAGCTCCACTCGACTCAGAGAGCTCTGTTCCTGCGCTTTTGAGGTGCAAGTTTTGGGCCGTGCCCTGGGCAGCTGTCCAATCCGAGGTCGAAGGGCGGTCCACGCCTGCTTTCGACTCCGGTTTCATGCATACTTTATCCCAGTTAGAATTGACATTCTGCACTTCTGTTCCTTATCAAAAGCTTATAAGTGGAATACACTGTTGTGCATTGCACAAACACACATATTCATTCACCATGATATTGGAAACATCGTAAGCTTCAATTTGATATCAAACATGCATTATCTAGCGCTTATGGAACTCTCTCTGTTAGAGGATTATTTAAAGAGTATATAGCGGTTCCTACATACATCCCAAAACATTTATTAAGCAGTTATTTACAGATGAACCTTTATTTGTTTGAAAGGAAGGCATTTAGATTGTTCATTTAGTAGTTTTATGTGTGTCCTGGCAGTTCCTTTATTGTAGCGAAAAGGGAAAAGGCGCGCTTTTAAGGAATGTATGTTGGGACAGAGCAAACCTCCTGGGGGTTGAAAGTGTAAGGTTGTCCTGAACACACGTTGATTCACGGAGGGAGTCTCATCACCTTTTGACTTGGTGGCTTGGTAGAACTGGTCCCAGGTCAGTGCACCGAACGGGTTATCGGGCTGTCGACCAGATGTTGCAGTTTCAATCATCCCAATCTTGGCGTGGGTACTCTCGGATTGGCCAAGCTCACTGCAGCGACAGTCCCTTGAGAATGTTTGGTAGACTTTGCGGCGCTCTGCATCGCTCTGCGGACCATCTTGATTGCCTTTATGGTCCGGGGTGCGGAGGATGTGCAATTTTACGACCTGGCTTTAGCGCGATTCCCCCTTTTATGGTTCGTGTCTGTTCATCGAGGCCTCACATATGGATATATAATGATGATATTAAACAATTTGTTATTAAATGCAAAGACGGTCTCTGTAAACAATTCGATGACAATCGCTAAAATTTCCCCAACAAAGCAAATCAGAGACTACAGTGGCAAGGAACCAAAATCCCATCCATACAGACAAAAACCTTTGGGAGAAACCAGACTCAGTTGGGGCCAGTTCTCCTCTGGCTGGACGCCCAGCACTTAACCTCTAGTTCAATTTTAAACGCAGCTGTGTCAGATAGTGTACATAGTGAGTGAGTGAGTGAGTGTGCGTGCGCATCTGGATCTGGTGATCTGTCCAAGGGGAGTATAACTAGGTGTTCTGGTCTCTGATGAACATAATCCCTGGGTCCTGATCCACCATCTAATCTTGATATAAACTGAGAAACAGAATAAGAAAGAAAGAAGACTAATATTAGCGTAGATGCCATTCTTTTACGTTGTCCAAGTACTTTGTGTTTTATGAGGAGTGTTCCCAGTTCCAGCTGATCTAATTAATGCAGCATAGCAATCCTTTAACGGATTTGAATAATAAAAGTGTATTAGTGTGCTATGTGTAAGCTAGGTTAAAAAGATGTGTCTATAATCTACATAGAAACTGACAGAGTGTGCCTGCTTTAGAGTTACGGAGATTATTCCTCAATTGTAAGTCGCTTTGGATAAAAGCGTCTGCAAAATGACTAAATGTAAATGTAAATGTATTCCAGAGTTTAGGTGCTAGAAAGGAAAAGGTTCTGCGAGTTTTGAGAATGCCGCGGACGTGCAGGGCTATAATGTGATAAGAGCTCGCTCAAGTATGGAGGAGCTAAACCATTCAGGGCTTTATAGGTAATTTTAAAATAAGATTTTAAAATGTAGCCGATGTTTGATACGGAGCCAGTGCAGTGTTGACAGAACCTGGCTAATATGATCATACAATTTAGTTCTAGTAAGGACTCTTGCTGCTGCATTTTGGACTAGCTGAAGTTTGTTTATTGTGTTTAAGTGTGCAGAACAACCACTCAAAGATTTACAATAATCTAACCTAGAGGTCTTAAACGTATAAATTAACATTTCTGCATTAGACATTGAAAGCATATGTGGCTGTGTGGATGGAATCGGGTGGCAGGAAAGACCAAACTTCCCCAGTATGAAAGGGGACTAACATTCAAATCTCATCCTGACTATGCCACGATGGGAATTTCACCCAAAAGAATTGAAAAACCACCTAAAACAGGCAAACACAGATTCGTACCACCAAATAAGAGTCAGAGAATTGGATCATAAAACACTTTTTATTGACAAATCTTGGGTAAAACAGGACTTAAAATAGTCTTGAAGGTTGTTTGGGCATACACAAGACACTTCTAAAAGTCAAGGTGTAAATCAAGGGCCACCGGACTGGAGCTTACCACAATAAGGAGGACAGACCACACCACTTGATGGTGACTCACTGCACTTCATTGTGTAGACACACGGGCACACCCACACACACACACACACACACAGGGAGGTGATCACTGCACACTGTGAAGAAGATGCCATCACCTAAAAGAAATTCTCTGCCCCGGTGCTCAGGCTCTGTCACGACAAAGAGAATGCAGGTCAGTAACTTAAGAAAGAAAGAATTACCAACACAACCAATCAAGAGAATTGAGCACAAAAAGTAAGCAAAACAAACAAACAAACCACAACTTGACCATCTAGGTCACATAATCAGCTCTGCTGTGGACTAAAGGAAGTGAGTTCAAATAAACTGATCAAAACAATTAAGGAAAATCAATTCAACTTAAAAAAAATGAAGATACACAGAAAACCAAAAAAAAAAGAATATTAAACCAAAAAAACCTGGAAACAGGACAGCACTGCAACCGTTGATGAAGCAAAAAGGTGACTGCAGTGCAGTTTATGGACCGTCACTTAACAGACCGAAGGAATTTGGGTATTAACCACTGATACGAGTAGTCTTCAAAGTCAATGCAGGCAACAAAACTATTCGGTAACCGTGTCTGGTTACCATAGCTTCTCCAGCGTTTAAGTGCTTCTACAAACACCCGCAGGTGGCCCGGCAGCAAGGAGCATTGGTTCAAGACCAGTACTTGAAATCACATCTCAGCTCGCATGCTCTAGTTTAGTTCCGGGGAAATGACGGAAGCGCGTTAACGGCGCTGCGGTTCGTCAGGCGACACACCTCAAACAGCGCATATGTTCCCGTTTTTATAGCACGGGGGGCGCTGACGCAACAATACAATACAAAAAGAATATTGGCTCCTCCTGCCAATTCTTAGAATTAATACTCTGGAGATGGTTCCCTCCGGTGGCCCTCAGAGAGAGCCACAGAGGCATGGTTCATGCCATGAACAAAATGTCTAAATAGTTGTGACCTTATTTATTGTGGTTTATAATTACTATGGTCTATTACAGGCAGCTTTACTAAATAAAAATAATGTGTTTGTTTTAAAAAGAAATCAGTTTGGCGAAACATTTTAACAGTAGTATTTATTTCTGTTGAATTATTTTATGTGTAAAAAGAATTAACCCTGGACCACAAAACCAGTCTTAAGTAGCTGGGTTACATTTGTAGCAGTAGCCAAAAATACATTGCATGGGTTAAAATTAAATTAAACATTTTTATTGTTGCCAAATAGATTTTTGCACCCTCTGATTCTAGATATCATCCTATCATCAGCCTGAGAGACTGATGATGGTGCCAAGTATTTTAATAAAAAAACAAAAACTGTTTTTAGTTTTTTTTTTTTTTTATTAAATTACTTGGCACCATCATCAGTCTCTCAGGCTGATGATAGGATGATATCATAGATGTAGATCATAGCTAAATCTGCTTGAAATTTTACTCACTGTTTGTTTGATTCATTGATTTATTGAAAATGTTGTTGTTTTGCTTTTTGTCAGTCAACAGAAATCATTCTGAAAGTAGGAAGTTGAAAGCACACCAGAGGTATGAAACTATGTCACTTTTATATAGTATAGTTACAACAATATTTGATTTACAAAAACATGTTGTGTTTGCAGAATTTGTTGCAGTGCAAAGTTGGAATATGGAATAATTAAAGCAATAGTTCACCCAAAGATGAAAATTATCCCATAATTTACTCATAATGGCCTAGGTCCTAGGTGTATATAAATTTCTTCTTTTAGAAGAACCAATTTATCCTGACTCTTCTAAGCGTGATAATGCTGGTGGATAGCGGCCATTATTTTGAAGCTCCATAAATTGTATATATCCTTCGTAAAACTAACACTTTCTAAAGCAGATCGATGCAATTTTGTACCAAAAATGTTAATATTATTCAAATTATAGCTCAAATCACTAACTTCCAGCAGTGGCTGAATGTACCTTCACAAAAGCCTTGAATTACAGAAATCAGCTAAGAAGCCAGAACTTCAATCTCTCATGAACGTGCATACAGCCACTGCCAAAAGTCAGTGATTTGAGTTTTAGAGAATTTGAGAATTAAAAAAAAATAGAAATACTTTTGTTACAAAAGCTGCTCCAGAAGACATGTTAAGCCCCCGAAAGCATATGGGTTAGTGGTTATATACGATTTATGGAGCTTCAAAATAACAGCCACTTTCCATCAGCATTGAAAACTTGGAAGAGCCAAGATAAATGTAAAAATAAAAACATATGTCGTTTTATGTCTTGTCTATGTTATTATGTATGTCTTTTGGAATGTAAATTTGAGAATTGATTGTAAGCACATAAATGTTAGCTATTCATTGCTGAAACATATTACAAAGACTGAACTATAGTACGTAATTGTGTAGTTATACTGTTGAACAGTTTATTACCGGGGGGATTTAAATCATGACTTGATGACGCAATAGAGTTGATACTACTGTAGTTCTAGGCTGAATGTCAACATGCATTAATTCTTCTCCCAAAAAAAAAAACGATTTAGCATCTATCAAAATTAATTAAAACGTGAAAGTGAAATGCAAACCCAGAGTACGACACAAACCATACTAATAAGCAAAAAAAAAGTAATATTGTAAGGTATTACTTTTAAAAGTAACTTTCCCCAACATTGGTTTCTACAGCTTAAAGTTTGCTAAGCTGCTGCTAACTGAACAGTTCCAGACCCAATTTAAGTTCAGAGAATACTGACTCATTTTTTTCAAAGATTTTGACCCCTTAATTTATTTACTTGCCTATTTTTTTGTATAGTTAATAACGTATGGCATGATGAGTTCAGAACAACCATTTAATATTGACTTTACACAGACTTTAAAAACAACATTAATGACCACCAGCGTGTAACACTATATTTATCATACTTGTTTTTCTTATTAAGACCTGAAGATGTCAGAGATGTGAATGAAGACGGAGACGAGCTGATGCTGTAGCAACAAAATCCCCCTTTAGTCTGATACTTCAATCTACTTGCATATTTTACATTGTTAACTTCAAAATAAATTTTGACATTCAAACAATTACATTAAGTTTGGTTTCTTTTTGCACTCAACTATATCTTGAACTATATCGTGTGTGTGTGTGTGTGTGTCTGTCTGTCTGTCTCAACCATTCACTTTTATTTAGTGCTTTTAAAAAATATGGATTGTATTGTATCAAATAGGTGAATAGAGTGATAGTAATGTATGAGTTGTTTCAAAGCATAGTAGATTGTTCCAAACCATTACAATAGTCTAACCTTGAGGCACTCCATATTTCACTTGTGATCGATATGATACCTCTTCATTTACTGCTATGAACTGATGGTAGTCAGATAAGTAAACATAATTCGAACCATGCAAAGGCACTTCCGCTAAGGCCGATATAGTTCTAGTTTATAAAGAGGATCTATGACTTCTGAAAGCATCTCTTTTAATAGTTTATATAGAATACGGTCTAACATACATGTCGTGTGTGTGTGTGTGTGTGTGTGTGTGTGTGTTTTATATATATTTTGTATATATTCAGTACCTTTCATGTAAGTATAATGGAATAATATGTGAAGTGGCAAAAAGTAAATCCAGGAACCAGGCAAAGATCAGAACATGGGAGAATCTAACAAAGGACAAGCTATAAACAAAATAGGAAACAGGGCCTGCATAGAGTAGCTCTAAGAGAGGAATAAATGCAAAGACTACATGGGACAAAAGCAAAGCACAGAATGGCACTTTAACCCATTTTAACCCATTTATTATTAACTCCGTGCAGTAAAATTACAATCATTAAAAGGTTTTCTTTTGATTCATGAAGAAATGTTCTAAAAATCTGAAGTCTGAATTTAATCTGAATCCCTGAATGCACAGCTCTATTTTGACGTCGGCTAATCGCAAGTCATTGCTATTGACAGTGTCAATACAAGATTTCTTCGTGTAAATATAATATTTGTGCTTGTCATTCCTGAACTGATGTACAGTCAACTGAGTATCAGCATTAACAACAATGTTAACCTCATCTTAAACCCTATTAAGACTGGACTAGAGTTAAAAAAAATTTCACCCAGCATCTGTGATGTACCAATTTTGATGAAACTAACATCTCTGTGTGAGTTGCATACAGCATTTGTCTATTAATATAATTTTAATCTATTATAAAACCATGTAAATAAACATAACAAGTGGCTGTTTATAATGAGCCCAAGTAAACTTGAGCAGAGAAATGACCCAAAGGTTGTGTTCATGACCACACTTACCTGACACGTAACATATCTTAGCTGTTTCCACATTTTTACTCTCCTTAGTAATTGTATTATTTTATGCTTTCAGTAAATGAAAAATGTCAGATTATGCGTGAAAAAAAATAAAAATCTTAGAAAAATAAGAGATTATACAAAATGCATGTTATTTCTTATTTAGTACTGTCCTGTAAGATATTTTTATACAAAAGATGTTTACGTATAGTCCACAAGTCAAAACCCCAGAAAATATTATTTATTATTAACATTTTTTTTTGTTTTGCTTGTTTTTTTTGAGCAGTTAAACTGAGCACTATTCTTCACAAAAATCGTACATGTTCTGCAGATTTTTCAGTTTTCCAGCACCTTGATCCCTTTCCAACAGCGACTGTATGATTTTGACATCCATGAGGACAGTTTAGGGACTCAAATACAACTATTAAAACCTTCTCTGATGCTCCAGAGGGAAACAAGAGCGGGAAACATGTTCCATTTGAAGATTAAGGTAAATTGTAATCACAGGTGCAGAAATATTAACATCTTTCCCGAGTTTGAGAATTGTTAGTAGGGTAGTTTGCCAAATCTGCAATAAAATGCAATGATTACAGCTTTAACTGAGGGTGCTTTGGATTTCGTAGAACTGGGCCTGCACTTGTTACAAAGAAAATGCTACTTTTTCCCTAGATGGTGAAAATAGAATTTATGGCTATTTACACTTAATGAAAATAACCACTGCCTGCAAAATAAATCCTCATTGGGATAGTTGTACGTCTGCAAGCAACATTTGATTCATGAATGAAGAAGTGAGAATAATTAAATTAAAACTCTTTTTCTTGGTGATTTCTTGGTGATTTTAACATTCACATCTGTTGTCCCAGTAAGCTGCTATCTAAAGAATTCTGTAATCTTATGGACTCCTTTAGTTTTTCTCAATAGGTACAAAGTCCAACACCACCTCATTGCCACACTTTGGATCTGGTATATTCCCATGGTTTCTCCACTACAGATATGGAGATCGGACACTTAGCCTTCATTGATCATAAATCTCTGATCATAAATCTCGTCAAACAAGTATTACATCTGCTCAGGCCCGCTGGGCTCGCTATTATTTGCTACAGTTTGCTACTTCTTATAAGGCAGCCAATGAATTGTCAAGTGCACATTGGCCTACTGTAAGCTTCGATGCTTATACTTATTTTCAACAATACCTCTTTGAATATTGTTAACAACAGTGCTCCCTTGAAGATTAAGCCTATCAAAAAATCTCCTCCTTGGTTCAATGACTCTATTCTCTCACTTCGGTGAATCTGCAGACAAGCAGAACGCAAATGGAATAAGAACAGGCTGCAGTTGTTTTACGGAATTTTAAGGGAGTCCCTTTCTATTTTTCTAAAAGCTGTTAAATCTGCAAAATTTTAATTATTGTCTGAGACTATTTCTAAAAACGATCATAGACCAAAGTTTTATATACAACTATTGACACTTTTTTAAATTCAGTTGTTAATGCTTTCCCTGACATGTTTGATCTATTATGTGAAACCTTTCGGCCCTTTTTATATTGAGAAGATAGCAAGGTCAAGCACCCCATCAGCAACAGCTCTGCATTCTCACCTGAAACAGCTGACTGCTTTCCTACTTGGATTGTGTTCAGTCTAATTTCAGACCTGTAAAGACATTAATTGCTCATCTGAAGCATACTTTCTGTCCGTATGATTTTTAGGGTTTTTCAGGGTACCATTTTGAAATGGTTCAAGTCATTTTTAAACAATAGGATGTTCTCTTTGCGTATCGGAAAACACACTTCTTCAACTATATTTCTCTTTTGTGGTGTTCTCCAGCTGGCTTGACACATAGCTTTCTGATATTTTACATTATCACACTCCTTCTAGGTCACTCAGGTCAGGCAGCCTTGGAATGTTCTCTGTCTGTAGATCGAGGTCAAACCTTTGTGGAGACCAAGCTTTTGCAAGAGCAGATTCTAAACTTTGGAATAGCCTTCCAGTGTGTAGTAAGCAGTCAGAGATGGACGGATCCACTTGCTAGCTCTTTAATAAGAACAGTCAGACAGGCAGGAGATTAACAACAGACACAGAAATATCAGAGGCAATGGCAGAATCGTGAACAGAGTCAAGCGAGGGTCGAGGCAGGCAGCTATGATCAAGGTAGAGGTGCACAGGCAGAGAGAAGATAAACAGCCCAAGATCAACACAGGGACTCAATGGAAATGTCAGAATGCTCAGAATTATCACCCGGGGCAAGGATAAGATTTCACAATGAGCTGGGGTCTGAGCACTCTATATATAGAGGGGTTAATGGGCTACACCTGGGCATGTAATCGGTCCTAGGTATGCACCATGCATGATGAGAAATAAAGTTCGAGACTGTTAGTACTCAGGATAGGGGTTCCCTCCGGTGGCCATCAGAGAGAGCCACAGAGGCATGGTTTATGGCACAGTGTCAATTCAAATGGTCTTATCACTTTCGTCTTTGAATTCAAAATTTAAAACATATTTTCTCAGTGTGAGTTCATAATTTATTATTTTAGTGCATTTTGTAATGTGTACTACTTGTAAACAATTTTGTACATACATGTGTACATGAGTCATTTGTACAGCACTTTGGTCAACCCTGAGTTGTTTTTAAATGTGCTTTATAAATAAAGAAAGAATAATTTGTCATTAAGATGCAAGCAATTAAAAAAATAGGAGTGGGAACATGCACTCAAAAGTGATGCAAGGTCAAGTCAGAAGAAAGCCACTACTAATGATCCAAAACACAAGGCCAAGTCGACCTGTCATTGGCTACAGCAGAATAAGTCTCCTGACCTCTAAGTCTCCTGACCTCATACATTGGAGCCACTCTGGGAAGATCTCAAATGTGCAGTTCATGCAAGACAGCCTAAGAATTTAGGCTTTTTACCATCTAAGAAGATAAAGAGCCCACAAAAGACTTCAAGCTGTCAATAATGTAAAAGGGGTCAATACACGCTATTAAGAACTGGGGTATGTAAACTTTTGATCAGGATCATTTGGGTAGCTTTTGTTGTGATTTTGATTTAAAAAGAGTAAACGCAATAAATTACTAACCATGAGTGAAAGAAAGGTTTTTGTGTTATCATTCAAATTCTCTGAAAAGAAATCCTAATTTCTACCAGGGTATGCAAACTTTTCAGTAATATTGTGTCAACATTGCTTAAAAAAACATTAATACACTATTACATTGTGTTTTGTTTTACACTGAATTATAAATTAGTCTTTATGAATTATAAATCATAAACTCAAAAGAGAGGGCTGAATAAAAAAAATATTTAACATTTGTTAAAAAATCTTAAAAACTATTTATAGTTAATATTTTACAACAATTAAGTTTAATTAGTAAATTAGTATGTAACAATTCTGCACAGCCAGCTCAGGTGACTCACTGATATGCAATATCTATAACTTGTGAAACAGTAGAACGTCTTAGCAAATGTTTTTATTTGGTCCACAGCTTTGCCTCTTTCACCTTCAAAAACATCAGTTCCAGTATTTTTGTGTTTGATCTTCACATACAAAGAGCATTCATGTTTGCACAGAGTATTTGCTTTGCAGTGGTTCAGTTTGCTGAGTATGTAAAATGGGTTACAACAGCAGCTCCAATCACCTAAGCTCACATTTATCAATGTTTTAAAGCTGGACAAGATCACAGGAGAAGTGCATTACAGCTCTCTCATGTGTTTTTACTGCTTGCACATTTTATTTGTTTATGTTTTTTAGTACTTAATAGAAATTTGAAACTATTCATCATTTGGAAATGTTTATAAACGTTTACACTTTTTGTACATTTATGGGAATTGTACTTTTTGCAAGTGTGTGTAAAAGTTGATTAGTTGAGTGTATTCATATTCTTTCTTAAAACATAAAATCAGCAACAAGTAATAGCAACAAGAACAGCATATTAAGACACTCTACTAAATATAATTAACTTTGCAAAGACATCTCCCATAAATGTATTAGTAGGCAGTTATGTTAGGGTTAATAGAATGCAATGACATATCCATAAGGTTTCCTGTCTGGAAGGTTATTTATAGATTGTAAATGTCTAAAGCAGACATAGTATGAAGTGTTACCGTATATGACCGCATATATATATGTGGGTATACATACTGTACAAACATATACAAACATCTTCTAGCATCATCTCATATTTAACTCAGCTATTTGAATATTTATGAACTAATCGGTTAAACATAATGTCCGTTACTAATTTATTAAATTATTATAAAGGTGTTTCCCCCCAGTTCACTTGTACTTGCATCCAAATTCCAATAAAGGACCATTTTCACTAGTTCCGATCCATAATTTATTATTATTATTATTTCGACAAATCAAACTTTTTTCTTTTTAACATGCAATACAAATACCTCTATGGCATCCCAAATAAACATCATGCAGAGCACAAAAGTCCAGCCCAGAACTGTCAAATATTAACTAAGTTAAATACTTTCTTTGGCGAGTTTCTTCATATCACAGTGTGAGCAAACTAGCAGAATGGGGAAAATGAAATCAAGTCTTGCTTTATGTCTTTGGATATGCTTCACCGTTTATGTTTCTACATCAAATGGTAAGGCATTTCTTTTTGAAAAGAATTAGTAAACTATTGCATACAAATTACATAAATGATGCCATTTTCTAATGGACTAACAGGATGCTCTGAGATCCCGGTGGTAGAGAATGCAGAAGTTGCTGAAAGCGCCAGAAAAACCCAGTACTCTCAGGGTGATACACTTGAATACAATTGCAGACCTGGCTATGCCTCTCTGATAAAAATCATCTACAAGTGCAACAATGATACATGGGGAAAATGGCGTGGTGAAAAATGTTCACGTGGGTATACATGACACACAATTCATAAAATACTTTTCATTTTAATTGTGAGCGTTTGAAGTAATCTGAGTAACTTAGAATTTTCTTGGTCTTTCAAGGCTGAATTCTCTGAATTTTGAATTGTATCTTTTGCTTCTGATTCATCACAAGTCAAACGCTGCGAATCACCTCAAGATCTTCCAAATGGTCGTTACATTGTTAAAAGTGGCAGGGGTTTTGTTTTTGGAACGGTCATCCAGTATATCTGCAATGAAGGGTGAGTATGTAAATTCATATTTAGACAGATGTATCTGAAAATATAATCTTATGTGATATATTTTTCAAGCTACCAGATGATGAGTCGATTTGACACCAGAACATGTCGGGATGGTGGATGGGACAATCAATTACCTGCATGTGATGGTACTGAAAACAATCACCTAAACTCTTAAAGGTTTCAAGATGCTGTTTTAACAGTGATGCCAAAGAAGAATCAAAAGGGTTTCCAAAAAGAACCTATTCATTTTAAGTCTTAAGAACATTTTCCATCGTTAAAACCTTTTGTGTAATGGAAAGGTACTTCGTGGAAGCAAAGATTCCAATAAAATAAGCCATATATTTTCAAAAAATGCAGCTGACACCAAATATTTATTTTATTTTTATATTCCTACTATAACCATAATGGCCATCTGAACTTATGATTTTTTTTCTCTCTCACTCATTAGAGATAAGTTGTGAACGAAAAGAGGCAGAGGGAAACCTTAGAGTGGAGGGACTCCCAGACAACCCTGAGGACTTGATCCGATACGGACACAGGTTGACATTTTCATGTGAGGGTTTAGGACTGAGTTTACATGGAAAGAAAGTGATCACCTGTCAGTTAAATGGAGAATGGAGCGACCCATTTCCTAAATGTGTCGGTAAGGTCACAGATTCTAAAGAACTCTCTACATTTGCAAGTAAATCACTCTCATGTAAGACAAAATTTCACCCTAGATGAAAACAAAGTCTACGTATTAATAAAACTTGAGGAAAGGTATTAGAGAATGTGATTTTAGTTAAGTGTTTTACGTATACTGAATGTAATTCTATAAAATATTTGTGGATTAATAATAATAATAATAATAATACAGATTAAAGGAATAGTATAACCCCAAATTAACTCAAAAATAAAAAAAATTAAACAAAAAATAATAAAAGAACATAAAAGAAGGTTTATTTTGTAGACTGCTGGTAACAAAACTGATGACTTCTTTCATTGCATGAACACACAACAGCCTACTGTGATGTTCCATAGTTAATGTTAGGCTGTTTTAGCGTAAATGTTTATGGTTAATAAACGTTTTTGTTGATATCAAAAATGTCTACTTAATACATTCTAATTTAACACAAAAATAGCTTTCAAATATATTTTGTGGGATTAAATGTGATTATTTTGATTAATTGATTAATTAAAACATCATATAATTAATGAGATTAAAACGTTTCATTTGACAGCTCTGCTTTTGATTTAATTTTGTCTTATTAGAGCAGAATCTTTTCAACACTCAAGTGATCGATCATGTTTCCTCCTTCCTTGAGCCCTCCTCTTTCTCACTCATTTGTTCCTCAAAACCTTCCACGCTTTGTTTATGTGCTGTTTTTATTAGTAGTATAATTAGTTTTATTATTATGAGAATGATGTAGTAATCAGTATTCACAAACAAATGAGCTTTACAACATAAAATGCCCATTAACAGGATTTCAAAGGCGTCAGATCACCAAATACATATAATCTAATAAAAAGAAGTTTTTTTCTCATCTCTTTAGATGCATGTGAACGAAAAACTGTAGGGGAATTATCAAAGTAGAGGTTCCTGACAAACCTGAGGACTTGATCAAATATGGACACAAATTGAAATTTTCATGTGATGGTTCTGAATTTAATTTACAAGGAAAGAAAGAAATCACCTGCCAGCCAAATGGAAAATGGAGCAGCCCATTTCCTAAATGTGTTGGTAAGGACACAGATTTAAAACAACTCTCTACATTTGTGAGTAAATCACTTGTGTCAGACTACATTTCACAGCAGATGACAAAAAAGACTTTAACCACAGGCTAAAACATTAGATTTTTGCTAAGCAGCGATCAAGGTTTGGATTGACATGGGGGTGAGTAATTAATGACAAAATTTTCATTATGGGGTAAACTAATCCTTGAAAGGAATAGTTCACCCAAAAATGGAAATTACATCATATTTTACTTACCCCAAAGACTTCCTAGGTGTATATGACTTTCTTCTTTTCATTCTTCATACAGTACTTCATGTACAGTTCCTTTTCAGTTTGACGCTCCAAGTCACATTGGTGAGAGACATTAGAGAGACCAATCCACTTTGAATGTAAACTAAACAAGCCAATGTACATTGGCATGCAATGATTGCATCTAGCTGCCACTGATCACAGCTAAGTATTATTAGGCAGCAGGTGCAGTGCATGTTTAGCTTTTTGCATCAGAGTTAATCAATCACAATGTTTAACTCCTGACTACTCTACTGAGAGAAGATGACTAAACCAGTTAAGCGCATTTTTTTGAGCTCTTGGTCTTGTAGGTATGGTGCATCAGTGGTGGTGATCTTTCCATGTTGAGGTTGCACACATTTGGCTGCACTACCCCCTGCTTTTGCTGCAAGTGACAATCACCCCATCTCCCTCCAGGACAGTAGTGATGTTGAATCTGATCTGGGAATGAGGAATTTGCTTTCCCAGGCAGTCTTGAGGGTAGGGCTTGAGTGAAGACCTCTACCGTTCCCCGAGCCCTTAAGACTGGACGACTGGTTCTTCAGGGTAATTCTCAATTCTTTCCAGAATTGCAAGAGGTGCTTACCAGGTCATGTATTGCACTTTTTTCTGCTCTAAACCAACCTCACCTCTCTTGATGGTGGTGCAACTAGAGCGTATAAGGTTGTAGCGGTTGTGATACAGTTGTGTCCTAATACCACCTCCTCCCAGCAGGGTGTACTGTGCCTCCCCTCCTGGATCTGTAGGTATTTGTCTGGTCTGTTTGGCAATGCTTACCTTGTCTGTGGAGAAGCTGCTGCTGTGCCACATCCACTAGTTAGGGATGTTAGTGAAGGCGGCTAATGTTCCTTCTGTGTGGAGATTGCAGTCCTACTGGCAAAGATTGCTACGATTATGACCGATCTTTGACCTGATTGTCTTAAACCGAGCCCTTCACCAATTACCATTCAAGATGTTACTGCAGAAAATGGTAAGATTGGTTTGCATTGATCGACCTGAAGGACATGTATTGCTGTGACTATTGCTGTGGTCTATGTTTGAAAGACATATCAATACAAGGTCCTGCCCACATGGTCCCTGTCGCCCCACGTCTTTATGATAGTTGCAGAGGCAGTCCTTGTTCCCCTGAGAGAGCAAGGTGTTCGCATTCTCAACTTGTTCAACTTGTCTGGTTGGTGCTTACAAGGCAAGCACATGCTGGTCCACTTGGACATACACTCATCGAGCAACCATTTGTCCTGCCTCGAAGGATTGGGATGTGGTGGAAGATTCCACATGAGCCCAACATTCTTGGCGGCCTGGGCATAGCCGCCATTTCTGGATCTGGCTCAGACACCACTACCACACCTGCTACGCAGCCGAGCCATCATCCCCAGAGGAGAACCAAAAGAAAACAGGAGGTGCACCCCAACCTGCAGAGGGTCCAACCAGCTCTGAGGCAACTCCACCGGCTGCAGATTGCTTGAAGAGTGAGAATCTCCCCTTAAGATGCCCTCAACATGATCCTCAAATCACCTCTGATTCTACCTGATCACCCCGGGTTGACAGCTAAAGGATAATCAATATGTATTTTCATGGAAGTTCATTGACCATAAAACCTAAGTGTGGATCTAAATTTGAAGTGAATTTAGCTATCTTTAAAATGCTCTGATCACTCTGCTTTATTCCAGTAGTTTTAATTGTGTAAGATTGAAATAGCTCTTTAAATAATATATGGAGAATCGAATATTAAGGATAAGAGTTGATTACTCTAATTCAAAATTCCTAGAATACATTTTATTGACTAATCCATAATTGACTAATGCAGCGTTTACCACAATTAAGGGTATCTTACCAATTCTGTTTATTTCGTGATCAGCAAAATGGTATTTATTTATTTTCTTAATTATTTCCTAATTCTGAGCAAGGTAGAAAAGATCTGGGCAAAGTTTGACTTTACCATACACAACACACAAGATTAACTTTATCAGGTGTGTTTGATTATGGTTAAAGCAAAACTCTGCAGGGCTGCAGCTCTCCAGGACTGGAGTTCATCAGTTCTGGTCTAGTGGTTTGCTACTAGTTCCGAGAATCGCAACCTGAGAGAATTCACCAAAACAGAGATTTAGCTTATCATTAGCTTCTTAAAAAATATGTACCCATTCAGCAAGAGAAGGAAGTTTGTTTGTGTTACTGAGCTGACAGCAGGGTCTCGATGGGCTTGTCCGAGGAAATTACCACACATCCTGACTGACGACTTTAGGATTTCCTTGCAAGTGAGTGGTGGTTGCCTTGGTGATGAGTCGGTTGCATAGCTTTGGAAATTTAGCAGAGTGGAAGATGCACAGAGGGTGGTTGAAGATCTCGCTAGAGAGACACTGGAGTGAGTATCAGCAGTTTTTGCTCTCAGCAGTTTGTGTTGTCTGAGTCCTTGGTTGTTTGGCAAAGAGGTGTAATGAAACACAGCAAGTTTTCTTTTGTCGCATAGTTTTAAGCAGCTGATTTGGGAGTTACCCATGAGGTGGTCCTCCAATCACTGATGTCCTTCAGGGCAGATCCACGGACAGCATGGCTCTATCGTGCATAAATTAGTACTTTGATGTAACCTGTGTTGTAAATAGCGTTATATTAAAAAAAAGATTAATTGAATGAATTACTTTACATTAAAACGGCGGTCCAGTCCCATGTGAAGAAAGAATCTCTTCAAGCTTTAAAAACTTTATAAAATTTCCTGCCACTCGTATCATAACAGATAATGAACACTCATTCATAATATGACATGGCAAATGTCACAAGCTTCCGTTCAACTTCAAATATCTTGCACGCATTACAAACGCTATCAAGCTTTCATTACACATCAAATATGTTGGAGGTCTATAGGAAATTATTTTTTAACCTACAAATGGGAATTCTGATTGTCCTTCTTAAAAGTCCTTGCAAGTTTATATGTTTCTTTGTTTGAGAAACAAAAAGGCGCGCTTTTGCAATGGACAGGATATGTGGTCACAAAGGTCATGCTGTAGAGATCTGGGAATCCTTTTTGTGACCATTTGCGTTTGTAAATCAACGATTAACGATTTATGCTGGTCTGGGTTAAAGTTGATTTGTACATCTGGTCCACTAATGGACTCAGACAGCTAAAAGTTCAGTGTTGATTGGGTTAGTTTTTAGAAGTTATGGTATAAAAAAGACCAGACCTAGGAAGAAGGTCGTCCCGATGTCCCGATTGATCAGTTTTACGACTCACAAACAGTTTAGGATGAGAAACTCTGTTTTTTTTCAACTTGTGTGTTTGTTCATTCAGGTCCTACAATGCCATTAATGATTGAATGTTATTTCTTCAGCTAAAGATGTTATTTGTAAGGAGGAACCACTCATCAATGTTGCCATTTTAATTGGACATCCAGTTATTGCTCCACCTTATAACCCTGGACACGTGTTAGTTTTTGATTGCACTGATGAGAAAATGGAGATGCAAGGACATCGAGCAATTGAGTGTTTGTCCAGTGGAAAATGGGATCACCCGTATCCAAAATGTAAAGGTATGAAACAATACTGTATTAATATATAATAACATAAGAGGTCATAGAATGCAATTTCTATTTTTCCTTTACTTTATTGGGGTATATAGCTACAAAATGATTTATTCTATCTAAAAGTGAAGGCTGATTAACACCGGGGTAAACATGCTCATGAAAAATGCCCCCACATGTCTACATCACGATGTGGGAAAATTTGCATAATGGAGCCCAAATGTGCACGCAAAGAAAGAAGGCGTGTTTTTTCTCCAAAGTGACTTACAATTGAGAAATACAATAACAAGTCATTCTAAAGAGGCAAATAGACACAATAATTGTTTTCAACACAAAGTTTCAGGCATTGTTTAAAGTAAACAGTAGCTGGACAAGAAGAGGTTAAGGAAAGATTTTAATTTATTTAGAAAGAGGTCACGTGATGTCAGAAAAGTTTAAGCAAAAGCTGTTGCTTGAAAATTGTCAGGGATACAGCAGTCCAGATTGAGGCGAGAGATTCATTCCACCAGCCAGTAACAGTGTATGAAAATATTCTGGAAATTCATTTTGAGCCTCTCTGTGATGGTGAGGCTTACTCGCTGATCTTAGGCTTCCGGAGGGGATGTAGATTCTTAAAAATAAGAGGAAGTAGGTGGGCGCCGAGCCCATGGCTGTTCTATATGCAAGCATCAGTGTTTGGAACTTTATGTAAGCTGTAACCAGGAGTCAGTGCAGGAAGATAAAGAAAGGTGTGATATTGGCCGTTTTGGACACGTAGCTATTTGCTAAAGCATCTCCAGCTCTACCAAGGAGGCTAAAGACCACGGCTTCTAACGTCAGTCTTTAAAGCACCTCTTTTTGAGATCAGAGGAGTGAGGTTTACTCAAAACAGCTCTAATTGGCCTACGACAGTTACACCAGCTGGCCAATAAGAGCAGGGCTTTGCTACAGGAACTACCGAATTTGAAAAATAATGTTTTATTTTTATCATTAAAGCATGTTAACATATTCTGTTACACCAAATAATAATCTTTAAAATTGTCAAAAATGAGAAGTTTGATTGACCCACTTTTTGCCTTTGCAGAAAATGGCAGCACTTTTGGCCAGTACAAAACCATAGCAATACACTCAAAAGTGCCAAAATATGAATCTACCTCGGCCTCTAGAATTAAAGAAGAATTAGGGGCCTGTGGTAAAAAAAAAAAAAAAAAAAGAATAATAAAGGAGGTTATGTTTTAGACTCATTGGGCAGCCTTTTTTATAAAGCCTGTCTGAATTTATATATAGTGTTTGTTTACTTTCTTTAAAGGTTTATTGATCAGAAAACCCAAATGTGGGTCCAAATCTAAAGCTGTCATTAAACTGATTTGATTTTCTTTTAATAATGATTAAATTTTATTTCTTGATCTACAGAAACTCCCTGTAAGGATGAAAAAACGATCGATGTTGAAATTTTAACTCAACATCCACGTACTGCTTCACAATATAAACCTGGACATGTTTTAGTTTTCCAATGCACTGATGAGAACAAGAAGATTCAAGGACAACGAGCAATTAAATGCCTGTCAAATGGAGAATGGGATCACCCATACCCACAATGTGAAGGTATGAAACAATGTCGTAATAATATATTTGCATTTTTAGGAAATGTTGAGATGTTTATTATCCATAATGTAGCCTATACAAAAAATAAAAATAATATTGTGATACAAAATATGAAAGAAGTAAAATAAAAAAAATGTTAAAGGTGCACTAAGCGATTTTTTGCCAAACAATGTTGATATTTGAAAGTACCAAAACAACACACCCATACCCCAACAGGACCCTCACCCCTTTTTTTAATCTCTGCGCCACACGTGTGTATACAACCCTTGGAAAAAGTCAAGACGCTTGTTCTGACAAAAGCAATGCATTCTGGCTAGAAAATTTGTCCAATTTGATCGAGCTGCACTCCCTTACAAATCGCATGTGCCATCAGTGTACCTCGAGAGCAAAAGAGGATCAGCCACCGAAGTTCAAAATCTGCTGTGAGAGCCTTGTTGATGACATACTATAATAAAGTTGCCTGTTTATTTTACCAGTTTAATTCCAATAATGCTCACAAATCTGTTTTTTATAACAGTAAAAGCTATTTTACAGTATAGTCGCACTGCTGTCTTGAGTCATGCTTATCAGAAAAAGACACTGACAAAAGATATATATATCCCTACTTTATTGGTATGACAATACATACCAATGTACGAGACTTGGCTTAGACTTGGCTCAGAATGAAACATGGCATGACTCAAGCTATACTCACCAACAGCAGGTAACAACCCATTAATCAATAATTATTTATTTAAAAAAAAAATAAAAAAAATGTATGAAAAATTTGGCCACAACTGGGACCGATGGAACATGGTGAGTAACGAAATCACATGTTTCTGCAGTCATAAAAATTATTTATCTTACATCATCTGTTTTAAACAGTTTGATCACATTCTAGAGTTATTATTATGCATGAAAAAACTAATGCAACATTGATAGGAACACTGAGGTAAAAGAAAGAAAAATCCTTCCATCACCGCATTTCAAAATTGTTACTTTTTTGTACATTTTCGAATTTCGAATACCATTTTGAAATCATTGATACGAGTATTATAACATCATTATTGTGCTATTTTTAACATTTGAATTTTTAATTTAGCTCAATATTTTGCCATTACAACATATTATTGCCATTTTCAACTGCGATTGGATTTGTATTGCATAAAAAAGTTTGCCGCTATACCACCAGTCACTATTGTGACTATCACTCTATGACCACACTCAACAAAAATAAATATATGCAAATGCATAAATTAATGATAGAGACCCTAAATATAATTTAGCAATTCAATCAATCCAATAATAAATGAATATTTTAAGTTTACAGCTGTAACAACAAATTATATTTTATTATATGATATAATTCATATGATGTTTTAAATAAGATTATGATTATCTATAATATAGACACTCAACATAATATATCATATTTGCAATCTGAATCTAACCATGCCATGTCAACAAATAGAAATTTAGCCATCTATTAATTATCATGTTAGTTACTGTGCACCCAAAAGCAGGTGCGCTTTTTACCACAAATTCCATACTTTTACATGTTGTTTGTTATTGAAATCACTGTTGCTTTTATTATCTTAAAGAAAACTGAAAATCATAAATAAGACTTTTGTCTTAAATATGCATTCATTTAAAAAGTCAAAGATTAGTCAGATATGCATGTGCATCTTAAATTTAGTCATTTAGCAGATGCTTTTATCCAAAGTGACTTACTAATGAGGACATTGGAAGCAATTCAAATCAACAAAAGAGCAATGATATGCAAGTACAAACCGGATTCCAAAAAAGTTGGGACACTATACAAATCGTGAATAAAAACTGAATGCAATGATGTGTAGGTGCCAACTTCTAATATTTTATTCAGAATAGAACATAAATCACGAAACAAAAGTGTAAACTGAGAAAATGTACCATTTTAAGGGAAAAATATATTGATTCAGAATTTCATGGTGTCAACAAATCCCAAAAAAGTTGGGACAAGTAGCAATAAGAGGCTGGAAAAAGTAAATTTAAGCATAACGAGGAGCTGGAAGACCAATTAACACTAATTAGGTCAATTGGCAACATGATTGGGTATAAAAAGAGCTTCTCAGAGTGGCAGTGTCTCTCAGAAGCCAAGATGGGTAGAGGATCACCAATTCCCACAATGTTGCGCAGAAAGATAGTGGAGCAATATCAGAAAGGTGTTACCCAGCGAAAAATTGCAAAGACTTTGCATCTATCATCATCAACTGTGCATAACATCATCCAAAGATTCAGAGAATCTGGAACAATCTCTGTGAGAAAGGGTCAAGGCCGTAAAAACCATACTGGATGCCTGTGATCTCCGGGCCCTTAAACGACACTGCACCACAAACAGGAATGCTACTGTAAAGGAAATCACAGAATGGGCTCAGGAATACTTCCAGAAACCATTGTCAGTGAACACAATCCACCGTGCCATCCGCCGTTGCCAGCTGAAACTCTACAGTGCAAAGAAGAAGCCATTTCTAAGCAAGATCCACAAGCTCAGGCGTTTACACTGGGCCAGGGATCATTTAAAATGGAGTGTGGCGAAATGGAAGACTGTTCTGTGGTCAGACGAGTCACGATTCAAAGTTCTTTTTGGAAATCTGGGACGCCATGTCATCCGGACCAAAGAGGACAAGGACAACCCAAGTTGTTATCAACGCTCGGTTCAGAAGCCTGCATCTCTGATGGTATGGGGTTGCATGAGTGCGTGTGGCATGGGCAGCTTGCATGTCTGGAAAGGCACCATCAATGCAGAAAAATATATTCAGGTTCTAGAACAACATATGCTCCCATCCAGACGTCATCTTTTTCAGGAAGACCCTGCATTTTTCAACAAGATAATGCCAGACCACATTCTGCATCAATCACAGCATCATGGCTGCGTAGGAGAAGGATCCGGGTACTGAAATGGCCAGTCTGCAGTCCAGATCTTTCACCTATAGAGAACATTTGGCGCATCATAAAGAGGAAGGTGCAACAAAGAAGGCCCAAGACGATTGAACAGTTAGAGGCCTGTATTAGACAAGAATGGGAGAGCATTCCTATTTCTAAACTTGAGAAACTGGTCTCCTCTGTCCCCAGACGTCTGTTGAGTGTTGTAAAAAGAAGGGGAGATGCCACACAGTGGTGAAAATGTCCTTGTCCCAACTTTTTTGGGATTTGTTGACACCATGAAATTCTGAATCAACATATTTTTCCCTTAAAATGGTACATTTTCTCAGTTTAAACTTTTGTTCCGTGAGTTATGTTCTATTCTGAATAAAATATTAGAAGTTGGCACCTACACATCATTGCATTCAGTTTTTATTCACGATTTGTATAGTGTCCCAACTTTTTTGGAATCCGGTTTGTACTAAAACAAGTCTGAATTAGCGTAGTGTTGTGCACGTAGCATTTTTTTTTTATATAACAGAAAAAATTGAGTGTAAACTAGTGTTAGAGGCCTGTTTTTATAATTGTACAAAAAAAAAAAACTTGATGTCTCGGCTTTAATGATGATGCGTTCCAGGCAGGTTTTTGAGGCCGTAAGTCACGACTTCAAAGCATAACCCATCAATTTCACCCGACTGCAAGTGGTTATTCCAGCAGGCGAGTATAGTTTATCTCAAACAAGCCTAAAATGATACACAAGAATATTCAAAAAAAAGCCAACACGGATAAATTGTGTGAGATTAAACAAAATCAGTGTTAATCCTATCAGGAAGAAACAATGCAACCTCTTTGTCTGATTTAAACCCTTCCTGCTCCTCGAATTCTAATCAGTGCTGGAAAGCTGCTCTGATATGTATTTGGGTCCCACCTGCTGCCTTATCGTAACCCTTCTTTTTAATGTTTTGTTTTTCTGATATTTCCATCTTTATTAGGTGTCATCTCTATTTATACCAGATCTATTAACATCAGTACCGTGCATAACAATTGAGCACTTCTCTGTCATCACAAAATGTTGATTGGCTGCCAGCGTGATTTGGGGCGCGATTTTTTTCAAAATCCTTTTAGTACACCTTTAACATCTTTGTGTTATTCATAAAAAAATTGGCAATGGCTTCTTAAAAATTAATTGTTCGTTTTTTTTCTGCATCTCTTCGTAAGATGATTACTAGCTAGCCCCAGTCTCCACTATACAGAAAGAAAGAAATATCTTGAATACAGTTGGGCATTGACTCCACTATTTACTATTTAAGGAATTGGTTAACCGTAATAATATGAAGCTCTGAGTAAACACATTTTTGCGTGTAATTAAAAGCATGCAAATCTTGTTTCAGAGATTAGATGTGAAATTCCACATAACCAGAATGTGTTCAAACCATCTGATAACTTCTTCGGAGATATGAAACTGGGATCGAAACAAATTTACTCTTGCGAGGCTGGGTATGAGAAAATGGCAGAAGAGGCCACATGTACACGAGACGGATGGACACCAAAACCACTGTGTGCAAGTACGTTCTTCTTTTAAATTTCATTTGAAAATGAATTAAAAAATTATACTTACAGTTACACTTCCCTACAAATGTATTGGGACAGCGTGGCCAATCCATTTATTTTTCTGTCTGTAGACTAAAAACAGATATTTACGTGCTAGATTTTTATTCTGGGTATCTACATCTGAATCTGACACACAACTTAAAAGACCTTTTGTTTGAGCCCACCCATTTTTCATGTGAGCAAAAGTATTGGAACATGTGACTGACATGTGTATTTTGTTACCCAGATGTGTCCTATAATTATTCAAACAATAATTAGCAATGAATGTCTACACTCAAGCTGTGTCCAAAATGGCATTCTACTTGAGTAGGTTTTTCGAATATGACGTCTCTTCTCCCATGACCTCATGGGATATTAAAGTGTTCATTGTATGTGTACTCCAGGAAACAATAGGTTATCTGGGTATTTTTTACCTACTGTTTTTTCGAATACTATGAATTCAGACATACTACTCGCCTCGCATACTGTTTTTAATATACTATATAGTAGGGAAGTATGCAATTTCGTATACAGCGGCAGTTTGAGATTTGGGCTTTGTCTGTATAAGGTGCATTTATAGCTAAGATGTAACCACAAAAACCAGAGAACTGTCTATGGGTGAAAAAAAGCTATTCACAAGTTCATCCTTAAATATAATCTGATTAAGGAAATATTAAGCATATTTTGGCATGCTGACCTGGGTGAGGGCTCTGTGTCTATGTGGCCCAAACCCATAGAACCCCTCTATCCCAAGCATGGGATGAAAAATGAAAAGTGCGGAGTTGGGATGGAGAAGGAATGCAAGAAAACTGTGATTATTTATACACACGCAGTGCTAGTTAGGATGATTAGCTCAGAAAGCTACACCTGTGCCTAACTGACATTGCACATACATTGGCCATAGTTGCCTCAACCATTTGGAATGTCCTGAAGAAGGAAGCTACTGATGTGCAAAGTAACAAACATCAAAACAGGTAGACCAAGGAAAACAACTGCAATTGATGACAGAATCATTGTAAGAGCTGTCAGGAAAGACCCTAAAACAACTGTGAGATAAGCAACAACATCCAGAGGGCAGGAGTGAAGGTATCACAATCTAGAGTTCGCAGAAGACTTCATGATCACAAGTACATAGGCTACATCAGAAGGTGCTTTACAAAAAAGTACAGAGATGAGATGAGAAGTTTTATGGACCGATAAGACAAAGATTAACCTTTACCAAAGTGACAGAAACGTTTGGAGAAAAAAAGGATCTGCTTATGATCCCAAACATATGATATTCTGATATTCATCTTTTGATGTCAAACTCAAATGTTTTCAGTCTATAATAAGAATAAAGCAATTAACCTCATTTACCTAATACTTTTGGAGGGGAGTGTGTGTGTCTGTGTGTATATATATATATATATATATATATATATATATATATATATATATATATATATATATATATATATATATATTTATATACTCACCAGCCACTTTATTAGGTACACCTGTCCAACTGCTTGTTAACGCAAGTTTCTAATCAGCCAATCACATGGCAGCAACTCAATGAGTGTGGACATGGTCAAGACGATCTGCTGCACCTCAAACTGAGCATCAGAATGGGGAAGAAAGGTGATTTAAGTGACTTTGAACGTGGCATGGTTGTTGGTGCCAGACAGGCTGGTCTGACTATTTCAGAAACTGCTGATCTACTGGGATTTTCACACACAACCATCTCTAAGGTTTACAGAGAATGGTCTGAAAAAGAGAAAATATCCAGTGAGTGGCAGTTCTGTCGGCGCAAATGCCTTTTTGATGCCAGAAGTCAGAGGAGAATGGCCAGACTGATGCGAGCTGATAGAAAGACAACAGTAACTCAAATAACTGCCTAACTCGTTACAACCGAGGTATGCAGAAGAGCATCTCTGAATGCACAATATGTCGAACCTTGAAGTGGATGGGCTGCAGCAGCAGAAGACCACACTTGGGTGTCACTCCTGTCAGCTAAGAACAGATAACTGAGGCTACAATTTGCACAAGCTCACCAAAATTGAACAATAGAAGATTGGAAAAACATTGTCTGGTTAATGGGTCTTGATTTCTTCTGCAACATTCAAATGCTAGGGACAGAATTGGGTGTCAACAGCATGAATGCATGGATCCATCCTGCCTTGTTTCAACGTTCAGGCTGCTGATGGTGGTGTAATGGTGTGGGGGATATTTTCTTGGCACACTTTGGGCCCAATAGTACCAGTTGAGCATAGGTGTCAATGCCACAGCCTACCTGAGTATTGTTGCTGACCATGTCCATCCCTTTATGACCACAGTGTACCCATCTTCTTGTAAGGTGTACCTAATAAAGTGGCCAGTCAGTGTATATTATATTATATATATATATATATATATATATATATATATATATATATATATATATATATATATACACACAATACTGTGCAAAAGCTTTAGGCAGGTGTTAAAAAATACTGTAAACAAAAAAATTCTGAAATATGAATAAGTATTATTGTTTATTTTTGTCCATTTAAATGAGCCAATAAAAGAAAAATCTAAATCAAATCAATATTTGGTTTTACTACCTTTTGCACTCAAACCAGCATCAATTCTTACAGGTACACTTGTACAAAGTCAGGGATTTTGTAGGATTATAGTCAAGTGTATGATCAACCAATTATACCAAAACAAGTGCTAATGAAAACCAATGTCACACGTAGGTTGAAACCCAGTCATGGCAAAATTGAGCAAAGCAACAAGACTCAAGGTAGTTATACTGCATCAACAAGGTCTCTCCCAGACAAAGACTTCAAAGCAGACTGGGGTTTCAAGATGTGCTGTTCAAGCTCTTTTGAAGAAGCACAAAGAAACGGGCAACTTTGAGGATTGTGGTCGCAGTAGTCGGCCAAGGAAACTTAGTGCAGCGTTTGAAAGACACATCAAGCTTATTACGCTTTAAGATCGGAAGATGACGAGCAGTGCCATTAGCTCAGAGCTGGCAGAAACCAGTGGGACCCAGGTACACCCATCTACTGTGTCTACAGGCAACAGTGAAGCATGGTGCAGGTTCCTTGAACGTTTGGGGCTACATTTATGCAAATGAAGTTGTAGATTTGGTCAGGATTAATGGAGTTCTAAATGCTAAGAAATACAGGCAGATACTTATTCATCAGGGAGACGATTGGCCCCAAATTTATTCTGCGGCAGTCATTAAGAATTATCTTCATTGTAAAGAAGAACAAGAAGTACTGGAAGTGATGGCATGGCCCCCACAGAGCCCTGATTTCAACATCATTGAGTGTGTGTGGGATTACATGAAGAGACAGAAGGATTGTGAGAAAGCCCACATAAACAGAAGATCTGTGGTTAGTTCTACAAGATGTTTGGAGACAACGTACCACCCAGGTTCCTTCAAAAACTGTGTGCAAGTGTACCTAGAAGAATTGCTGCTGTTTTGAATGGAAATATTGACACCAAATATTGATTTGATTTAGATTTCTCTTTTTTTCATTCACTGCATTTTGTTCATTTATAAAAAATAAATGTTTAGCACTTTCGCTTTTGAAAGCATTCTTTGTTCACAACATTTTTTCACACCTGCCTAAAACTTTTGCACAGTACTGTATATACACATACATACATATATATTGTGTGTGTAGATACATGCACACTCCCCTCCCTAGTGTGTGTGTATACAGTATTTTTAAAATATCTTCAACATTTCATTTAATATTATGTAATTTTCATATTAGAGATTTAAAAATGCCACGGTTTCTTAGTGATGACAGTCTCAAGGAAATGTGGGCCTAAATCAATTGGTGATGCATTCACTGCATGTTATTAAAAGCCTGTGAATATTGTTTCAGAGAATACATGTGAAATTCCACGTGGCCAGCATGTGAATAGACCATACGAATACTTCAGTGAAGAATTAAAACGAGGATCAAAACACATTTACTCTTGTGAGTCTGGGTATGAGAAAATGGCAGAAGAGGCTACATGTACACGAGACGGATGGACACCAAACCCACTGTGTGCTAGTATGTTCTGCTACTAAATGAAATCAGAAGCTCAATTGATCAGTTGTACAGTTCTGAGTTTAATATATAATATATACTATTTTTTAGATTATATCTTGAACGCATTAAACATATGTTTTTCATAAACTTTTTTAATGACCTCATTATCATATTAGAGGTCTACTGATGCCATGTTTTCTTTGTGATGCCAGTTTCGAAGAAAATGAGGGCCACTACCATTTGGTGATAAATTCAATGAATTTTAATGAAAGCATGTGTATTTTGATTCAGAGAGTACATGTGAAGTTCCACTCGACCAGCATGTGTTTAAAGCACAAGAAAACTTCAGAGGAGAAATAACAATGGGATCAAAACACATTTACTCTTGTGAGTTTGGGTATGAAAAAATGGCAGAAGAGGCCACATGTACACGAGACGGATGGACACCAAACCCACTGTGTGCTAGTATGTTCTGCTGTTAAATCTCATAATATGCAAATGTACGAAATCTATTATATTATATATACAGTCTAATATATAAAATGAAATACAATTCTTTTGAACATATCTTCAACACATGAAGATATGTTCAAACTTGAATGTTTATAGTACACTTGAATGTTTATAGTATATATTTTTATTTTTTTTCTATATTTTTTATATTTGCTGTGTTGCACATTTTATTTTTTTGTATGTTGTACATAATTCTCTTTATATCTGTCTTGTCTTGTTATCGTGTTGCACTGTAGAGTTTTTGTCACTAAAACAAATTCCTCGTATGTGCAAACATACCTGGCAATAAAGTGATTCTGATTCTGATTCTGAACACATTAAAGCTTTTTATGAAACATTTTTTTAATTACCTAATTTTCATTTTAGAGATTTACTAATGCTGTGTTTTCTTAGGAAATAGGAAATATGGAAATATGGGCAACCGCCATTTGGTGATGTAATCACTTGCATGTTATTAAACGCATGTGAATCTTGTTTCAGAGAGTAAATGTGAAGTTCCACTCGGCCAGCATGTGTTTAGACCATCTGATTACTTCAGAGGAGAAATGAAATTTGAAGCAAGAAGATCTTACCATTGTGAGTCTGGGTATGAGAAAATGGCAGAAGAGGCTACATGTACACGAGACGGATGGACACCAAACCCACTGTGTGCTAGTATGTTCTGCTATTAAATCCCACAATATGCAAATTAATGAAATCTAGAGGTCAATGAGTCAACCAATTATACAGTTCTGAGACTAATATACTATTTTTAGAATATGTCTTCTACACATTAAAGCTTTTTCTTAAACATTTGTTTTTGTTTTTTATTACTTCATTGTCAATTTAAAGATTTACAAATGCCATGTTTTCTTAGTGATTACAGTCTCAAGGAAATGTGGGCAACAAACATTTGGTGATGAATTCACTGCATGCTATTAAAAGCTTGTGTATCTTGTTTCAGATATTAGATGTAAAGTTCCACTTGACCAGCATGTGTTAAGTCCATCTGATTACTTCAGAGAAGAAATGAAAATAGCAGGAAGAAAAACTTATTATTGTGAGGCTGGGTTTGTGAAAATGGCACAACAGGCCGTATGTACACGAGACGGATGGACACCAAACCCACTGTGTGCTGGTATGTTCTGCTCTTATATCTCACAATATGCAAATGAATAAAATCAGGAGCTCAGTCAATCAATTATACCATTCTGACTCTAATATATAAAATAAACTATTTGGAATATCTCTTGAACACTGTAATGTGGAGACTGACAACAAAGTTGGGGATCCAAATGCAAAGGCTTTATTTAAAGATGTGGTAAAACAGCCTCAAAACAGTACAATCCAGGCAAGGCAAAAGAGTATATCCGATTAAACAAGCGTGGGTCAGGGCAGGCAGCAAACAATCAAAAAACTAGGAAACTGTCAAAGCAAGGGTAAACTTGCAAAACACAGAAACTAGATACAAGGGAATAAAATAATCAGCCTCAAGGAGCAGGTGTAGGCATCTTTTATGCTAGACACAGGGGAACACTAATAAGAATGAGACACATAGAACCAGGGAACCATATGCAAGCTAGGAAGCAATAAGAACATTACACACATACACAGGTAGCAAATGACATGACATAACATGAGGGGAAAGGGACACCTAGGAAATGGAGTCCAAAACATATGACAAGAGTGCTCTCTAACGGAGTTCATGAGCACTCCAGCAGGTGACCGTGACAAACACATTAAAGCCTTTTCTTAAACATTTTTTTAATTACCTCATTCTCATATTAGATATTTACTAATGCCATGTTTTCTTAGTGATGACAGGCTCAAGGAGATGTGGGTCACCTCCAAAAGTGAACAATGCAGATACAGTACAAATGGCAAAAAATGAATACAGTACAGGAGAGAGAGTTGAATACAGCTGCTTTAATAAATACACACTGGATCAGCAATACCCTTACACCAGATCCCTGACCTGTCAGCAAGGCCAATGGACTGGGATTATTAAGTGTTTAAGTAAGTATGAACACACTTCACCATATATATCATATAGATGCATCATGATGTAATCTCGTAGTTTAAGCTGTAGGTTGTGATGATTATTTAATGAATGTATATTGTGACACTGACAGTGACATGCTGGGTTTATTTCAGAGCCCTGTACAGTGACAAAGGAGATAATGGCTGAAAGAGGGATAGACTTGGCCTATAGTAATCATCAAAAGATGTTTGCAGAACATAATGATCACATCACCTTTGATTGTCTGCCGGGAAAATCTTCACTAGGTATTAAGTTCAGACAAAAGTGTAATGATGGAGAAATGATTTTACCTCTGTGTGTGTGACAGTGGAAATAAAGCATATTTGAAACTGTCACATCTCTGGACTCTTTGTTTATGTTTTTTGTCTCATGCCATGTGTTCCCTGTGCCCTGCCTTTCCTCCATGTTAATTGTATTATTGTCTGCAGCCGTGTCTCGTCAATTTAGTCATTTACCCTGTGTATTTAAGTCCGGTGTTTTCAATTCCGTTGGTCCGATCGTCAATGTCCATACGGGATTTTTGTCCTGCCTGCCTGTTCTGCCTGCCTGCCTTTGTATCTTTATTTTGCTGTTTTGGATTAAATCCATTTTAGTTCATTTTATGTCTCGAGTGCTCAGTCTCGCGAAGCGCGAACGTGACAGAAACAAATAAGCATATCAAAATAAATCATTTTTCCCACATTAATTGGTCCGTTTAGTATTTCTTGCAAGAAAAAAGCTAACAAAACAACTAAAAAGTACTATATATATATATATATATATATATATATATATATATATATATATATATATGCCTTGCAAATTTTTGCTCATTGAACAGCCAAATGGAAAAAGTTTTGCTGACCTTTCCCACCCCCTTCTCTCTTACTTCACTTCCTGTCAATACCTAACCATCCTATCACAATAAAGGCCAAAGTAAATCTTTAAAATACGAAAATGACATGAAAGTACCATAATAATTAGTAGCAGGAATTAGATCATTCATGAGGTCAGTTCAGGGTATCTGCAGGATTTTTAAGCTTAAATGTAAGATTAAGACCTGATCGAATCAAAATAACACTATGATAGCTAGGCAGGGTAATGTCTATGGTGCATGATTTGCAGTTCAGATAGAGGTTTCCACAAAAACACTAAGTGTTAAACAAAACACAAATGATAAACTTGACATTTTAGCCTTTAACCCTTTAATATTTTAAATATTTCAAATACATTCAAGATCGTAGCAAGGAGAGTCTCGTTTGATACAAATCTTTGCATCTGAATATTTTCATGTTGAGACATAGAAGAAAAACTATTGTGGTGACGGAAAATGTTCATATCATTCTTATCTGATATTTAATACCTCACAACAAAAGTTTTTTTCTGGTGATGTGTGCTGTATGTGAACAAAATGTATTTGTGGTATCATGGAGACTGAGACTGTCAGTAACCTGCCAAACATGATTATAGCCATTGTTTTTCGTCAATTAGTTTTATGCCTACAGTGACTATGAGTGAAACATCACGTCATCGATGTTTGCAACTCACCGAGCTTACCCACGCAAAAACTCCTGATATATTCAATGACTAACCACACAATCATATACTTATTTACAGTGTGTGCAAACAGTGAGTCACTTCACAAAACCCAATTAACATTACGCATTAATTGTATGCTGTTGTAGGCTACACCTCGGCTTCATCTAAGTCATTTTTAAAGTGGAGTTTAAAGCATTAATCAACTTTCTATTACTCACATTCAGTGTTTTTCACAGAAATTCACAAAAGTATGTAAGTTGTAATAAATAAAAAGCTAATTTGAGATCAGAAAATAATCACATAATTGTTAAAAACTACTTTTGTGCTTATAAGGAAGATTGTAATTTTTAATTGATTTCTCAATCAGTATTCAACACTGCTGTCACATCAAATGAATGACCCAAAGACTCGGGAGACAAGCTAGGCTAATTATTTCTCTTTTCAGTACAGGCTGCATAGAAATGTGGTATGATATGGGTTTGAATGGCATCCAGCTGTTACCCTTCTTGTACGCCTTACTACCGCTTCATGTTGTGAAGGAAGATGGGCTTCAACATCACCTACTGAAGTCAAGGACGAATTGATATCTTTCTGCAAAGATTGAGGTCTGGACAGAAGTTGAGCTTTATCTTGAGTAGATACACTCCCAGGCATCAATGAAATCATTACCATGTCTTCATCTGCTTCTCTAGCAGTGTCCTGATGATCAACTAGATTAGGGAGGCCAGGGTCATCTGGAGAGACATAGGCTGGACGCAATTCAGAACGATGAATGTTTCTGATCCCATCAACTCCATCTGCCGGTGCGACAGCATACACAGCTCCATGTCCATCTAGACATCGAATCACTTTATAAGGGGTTGAATCCCATGCATCTTGGATCTTATTTCTGCCCTTGAAGTTATGTGCTCTCCGATACACCACCTGCCCCTCACTTAACTTTTCATGTCGCACCTGAAGATCATTTAGTCGAGGGGCAGCACGGTATTCTGTAGCATACTGAAGACGTTCTCGAGCCTTGGTAAATATTCTTTCCAAATTATTTTTGTGGTCCACAACCCACTCCGCATCACTCTGGACATGACTATCCAGTCCCAGCAGAAAGTCAACAGGCAAATGGGGCTCTTGTCCGAACATGAGGACATAAGGGGCGTACCCAGTAGACTGGTGTTCTGTGGTATTATATGCAAAAACCACCTGAGCAAGATGATCTGGCCAATGACGTTTTTCCTCTGGAGGTAATGTGCGCAGCAAATCATGCATTGTTCTATTAAAACGTTCACATTGACCATTCCCTTGAGGTCGATAAGGGGTGGTGCGAGTTTTTGAAATAGCATACAATCTGCATAATTCTTGAATCAGCTTACTTTCAAAGCACCGCCCCTGATCTGAATGAATTTGTCGTGGTACTCCAAATAAGTAAAACCAACGTTCCACTAAAACACGTGCCACTGTTGCTGCTGTTTGGTCTTTAGTTGGGATAGCTTGTGCGAACCAAGTCCATTTGACGCAGGTTCCAACAATGTAAAATCCACGGCCAAAATGTCTAGCGGTCTTTCTGCTGTCAGGTGTCCCATAAAGCTACGTACTTTTGGTCGCACCACTTTAGCTAGGGTGCAGCGCTGGCATTTCTTACACCATTCCTCAATGAACTTAAACATACTCGGCCAATAACACCGAGTTCTCACTAAACTTGCTGTCCGCTCAATTCCTTGATGGCCATGATCATCATGCAAGCTTGTGAGGACCCTTTCCCTGAGGACCGCTGGTAAAACAACCTGACGAATCTCTCTGTGTTCATCCTGGGGACAGAATCTCCGATACAGCACCCCCTCCATCTTCACCAGCTTCCCCCACTGCCGCACCAATTCAAGCACCGCTGATGACTCTACCGCTCTCTCCTGAGCATCTGGGGGTCTTCGACGATCCCAATACACCAGGAATCGCCCAATAACCGGGTCAGCCTCTTGCAGGGCACCAAGATTTTCTCTAGGTTGTTCAGGGAAAACCCGAAATTGTTTCACTGACCATTACATGCTGACTGTCATGAACACATTGATGCACCTCCTTCGGCATTGCAGTAGTCATAGCCAGTTCTGCCACAGACGCAATATTTTTTCTAGAAAGGGCATCCGCGTTAACATTGGAGCGTCCAGGTTTGCATTTTATTTCTAAATCAAAGTCTGCCAACTAATTAGCCCAACGCTGCTCCAATGCTCCCAACTTCGCAGTTTGCAAATGGCTAAGGGGATTATTATCTGTATATACCAAACATTTCTGACCCAACAGGTACTCTCTGAACTTTTCTGCAACAGCCCATTTCAGGGCCAAAAACTCCAGCTTCATTGAGCTATAGTTCTGCATGTTTCGTTCAGACGGTCGTAATCCTCTACTTGCAAATGCCACTGGTCGACATTTGCCTCCATGCTCTTGGGACAAAATAGCACCCAGACCTTGGTGGCTTGCATCAATGTCCAAAATAAAAGATTTACTAAAATCAGCATAAGCCAGGACTGGAGCCTTGGTCAAAGCAGATTTAAGGGCCTGGAAAGCATTTTCACACAAGTCAGTCCATTTCGTCCCTAAATTAATCTTGGGTCGTTTATTCTTCTGTCCCCGGATCATGTCCGCTACTAATGTATTCAGGGGGGCAGCAATCTGTGAAAAATTTTTAACAAACCGGCGATAATAACTTGCAAAACCAAGAAAAGATCGAAGTTCTCGAAGATTTTGCAGCTGGTTCCACTTAGCTACTGCTGCTATTTTCTCTAGATCTGTACTGACCCCTGTAGCAGAGACCACATGCCCCAAATAACGCACTTCTGCGCGAAAGAAGCAGCATTTGCTCAGTTTTATCTTTAAGTTCTGTTGTCTCAGACGATCCAGCACCAGCGCCAATCGTTGAAGGTGTTGCTTAACTGTTGTAGAAAAAACAATCACATCATCCAAATAAAGTAATAAAGTTTGGAAACTCTGATCTCCAAAAATTCGCTCCATCAATCTTTGAAAAGTACTTGGAGCATTGCACAATCCAAATGGCATCCTATTAAACTCAAAGAGCCCAAATGGAGTGCAAAAAGCGGTCTTAAATCGATCCCTTTCAGCAACTGGTACCTGGTTATATCCACTTGCCAAATCCAAAGTTGAAAACCACTTAGCTCCAGTTAAGGCATCCAATGATTCCTCGATCCTTGGTAGGGGATAGGCATCTTTACGAGTTCTTGCATTAAGCTGGCGGTAATCTACATTCTTAAAGATCCATCTTTCTTCTTCACCAAAACAATTGGTGAGGCATATGGGCTACCACTCTCCCTAATAACATGACTGTCCAACAACTGTCTAATATGTGCCTTCACTTCCTCGAACTGACTGAACTGACGATAACGCTGGCGCACTGGTATATCATCTATTAGGGGAATTTGATGATCAATTAAGTTTGAACAACCCAAATCACCATCATGCTTAGCGAAAACGTCTGAATATTTAATCAACAATCTTCTAACTTCCTCCCCCTCAGCATCTGAAAGCCCAGGGAATTCTAACCCCTGCAAATCAGTACTGGACTCTGATGTAATAGTTTGACAATGGACAATCACTGCTTTAGGGTCCTGTGATAAATCTTTCTTGAAAAAGATGTCTTGATTAGATTTCATAATTTCCGCAATAATTAAGCTACCCAATCTAATTCTTGGCAGCAAATATAAAGGTTCCATACCAACATTAACTACTGGTACATGAACCACACCTTGCGTCCACTGCAACAAGGCAGGTGAAATTAATACTCCAGCAGGCAGGCCCCCACCCTCTGGACCCTGAGGTTCTAAGAAAACTACTTTACCACTTTGTATATTCTTTGAACACAAAGCAGGTACTAACCTCATCGTTCCAGCCGGAATCTGGACAGGTTGGCAGGACTGGACTCTCACATAACCAACAAATCCAGGGACGGGGGACTCCTCAGCTTGGTGACACTGAGACAAGGCATCTCTCCAGCCTAGCTCTGCCTGCCTGACCTGAGGGACTGAAAATAGTGCTGGGCCATGTTTTTCAAACAAGTCATTATAACATTGTCCAATTACATTCATACCCAAGAGGCCTGGAGTAAGTGCCTTCTTCTGATGGAACAGTGTATCAACCGGATCTTTCACAACCAAAACACCTTGCCTTGGAAGAGTTTGCCCCAACACAATCACATCTATTTCAAAATAACTCACATATGGTATTGCAAGACCATTAGCTGCTTTTAATTGAAGCCAACTACATTTTTTAAGAGCATCCACCCTCAATTGTCGAAAATGTTTCTCAAAGAATGACTCTGTTACAGTAGTTACCATTGACCCAGTGTCCAGTAAACATGAGATCTCAACCCCCCCCATTACCGCAGTCACAATAGGGCATTTGCCCACAAGACGCTGCAAAATAGTAGGGCACACAGGAGTTTGTGCGGCTTCACTAGCTTCTCAAGATTGCAGGAGGGGCTACACTATCAGGTTCCCCAACAGAAGTCTCATTGACATTTGCCTGAGGTGATCTAGAATTTGACTCAACAGGCCAGGATGACCGACAATATCTGGCAATATGCCCCACTCTATTACAGCGAAGGCATCGACGTGAAGAATTCTGCCTAGTTGAAGGAACAACAGGTGGATCATTCCTCTGAGACATAAAACTATCAAAACGCTGGGTAAGGTCATTTATTTGTACTTGTTGTTGTTTTAACATCTCCTTAACCTCCCTTAAGTCTGTAGAATCCTGGAACCTAACCTTAGGCTCCATATCAATAACCCTACCATGAGTAGCGTTACACCATGACTGAGAATATAAGGCAGTTGTTTCCTTATTTCCCTCTTCCACCCACCTAAGAGCTTCACGTCGAACCTCCAGCAATGTAGAAGATGGTTTCTCCCTCACAAATCTATTTTAACTCACGCTTCAGCATTACATCTTGAACATATTCAACAAACTGATCGCGAAGCACTTTGTCAGAATTCGGAACGTTGCCTGGGTTCCCGTTAAGAATTGCATCCATCAATGACATAAGAGCATGAGAAAATTCGGTAAGTGATTCGCCTTCTTTTTGTTTTCGCTCATAAAACCTCTGTTGTAATTGCACAAATGTCCGTCTCCCCCCATACAAAACTTTTAACACTTCAAAAACAGCTTCTGGATTTTCCCTGATAGCTGAAGATTGGAGTTTTATCTCCATTCTGGCCTCCCCTCCCAGATGATCAAGCAGAAACACCCCCTTTTCCTTATCAGACCAACCCCTACCCTCGATACACACCTTAGCCTCCTCAATCCAGTCCTCAATATTCAAGTTGGAGTCCATATTTCCATAAAATCGCGGGCACTTCCTCTCCCGAGGCACAAAAAGTACCCTATTAAAAGACACTGGAGATGAGGCATTAATTACAGAAGGGTGAGGTTGGTTAGAAGAACTGCTGCCGCGCGGGGGAAGCTCTCTCCTCAGCTCCTCATTTTGTGCTTGCAAGTTCCGTACTTGCTCCCGCAAGTCTATTAGTTCTTGCTCCATATCTGTTGACAAATTATTTAGGAAGGCAATTCAGACATGAATAAAATCCATAGTCCATGAACCAGAGTCTGCGATGATCGTCTTCATGCACGGTTACCGTTTACTAACAAAAAAAAAAGAAATACAAAAAAACCCAATAAAGCAACACCTCACAACCACCTCAAAAAAAAAAAAAAAAACAGACCCTGCCGACTACGCCAATTGTGGTATGATGACCAATCACTGTGTCAATAACCAAAAGAAGGGGCCATGAGGTGACTTTAAAGAATCAAATACATTTTTATTAAAGACAAGTCAAACATGTTAAAACATATCACATACCCTTTTGGATGTAAATGCCCACAAAATAAAGAAAAAGAAATAAAAGAAAACTGGCCCTAGGTGGCCACAGGTTGCCTAAGAAAGTGAAAGAAGGGCCTAGAAGCCAAAGTGTTCTCACAGCAGCCAAGCTCACAGCAATCACAATGCAAACCTACAGAAGAAACAGAAATACAGTGACCAAACCACCACACAATCCCAGCCATACCAATACAGTTAGCTGTATTAGCATAATTAGCACTTTAAAATCACATTTTGTCTGAAAATCTACAATTAATTCTCATGTAAGTTATTATATTTAATCTGGAATGGTTTAAGTACTACTCTCCCCATGTTACAACCATACCTGGTCTCCCATTAGTGTTTAAACATGAATTAAATATTTAGAAGAGGGCTGTCAGGTTTTCAACAAATCATTTTTGGGGGCGTTGAGCTGAGTCTGTTTGGTGGGGGCAGAAACTGTTGATTTTATCTACATTACACAGACTTTACAGATTCATATCACCACCGCTCTTAAGAGTTCATGAATGCATCTTTTGGAAAACAGGTAATCAGAGTTTTTCATTACTCACTCATGTTTAACACTAAAGAAATAAGGAAAGCGAATCAGCCTCTAAAGATTAAATATTTGGTAGATGATTCTCTCAATATTGTCTATCGGCTTTGTACACTATATTAAGCCATTTGTCATGTTTTCCAGCCTAAAATGAAACATTGTGAGATATTTCTCTTTCTTCTATTAATGATCGTGGATGTCTCAACAAATGCTCAAGGTAACACAGCGATACACAAAGTAGCTAAAGGATAAAAGTCCAATATGTTGCACAATATGTGATACCGTCATGTTTTATTTACGCTGGTCTGAATTTATGTATTTGTTTGTTTTTTCCATGAAATTTCCATGAAACCCAAAAGTGGATCTATGTTTAAAGTAAAGTTAGCTGTTGTTAAACATCCCTGCTTGCTTTATTTCAGTAAAACTAAAACAGCTATCTTTTAATAATAATTTTATTTTATTTCTTGATCTACAGAAGTTACCTGTGAAGAGGAACAGTTCATCAATGTTGAGCTTTTAATCGGACATCCAGGTATTGTTTCACCTTATAAACCTGGACATGTTTTAGTTTTTCGCTGCACTGATGTGAATCTGCAGATGCAAGGACAACGAATGATTGAATGCCTGTCAAATGGAAAATGGGATCAACCGTATCCGATATGTGCAGGTACGAAGCAATATTGTCAAAATACATTTGCTTTTAACATTTTTAAACAATAGCATCAATGAGTTATTCATAAAACAATATTCCTATTAAAATATTCACAGCAATGGCTTGATTTTTGCACATTGTCTTTTCTTCATCTCTTAGTGAGTTGATTAACAGCTGATACGAATATGAATAGAATTTCCTCTCTCTCTCTCTCTCTAGATGTAAGAGAAAATATGAGAGAAAAGATATGAAATCTGTCAGATACCAGCAAGAATCACTCACAGTAATAACCATAGCAATTATTACATAACAGTGACTACGCATATAGTGGCTGATCTCTTTTAATAGGCGAATAAATATAACATTGTTAGAAAGGCTTATTTAACATTAATGGATGACAGATAGACACATATAACAATGTCCGTTGTGATGATTCCTGGCTGACGGTTAACCAATTACACCTATACTAGTGAACACAACACGGCATCAACAGCTACTGAGGCGCATTCACTGCCCCCCTTCGACTGATTGGCTGAGGAGGAGCTGTCAGTCTAGGACTAGTGGACCAATTATGAGGCTTAAACCAGCCCTGATTTACATGAAAAAATAAGCATAAGCGTACAAAGAAATTGTATATGTCCGAGAGCACAAAAAAAATTTGAACTACAACCAAAACATGATTTTTTTTTGTGCAAGTTGGATGATTTTGTATTAATATTTAAAGTTTGTGCAATATAATTTTAAACATGACGTTTAGATTTTTTTTTTTTCATTTGAAATATTTGCACTTGTTATATTTTGATACGTTTTTGCTATTCTTACAACCTTTCGTTCATTTGAAATTTTTGTGCAAAATAATTTTACTTGCGTTCTGAAATTCTGGTTTCAAACATGTTATTTTTCTTTTCTTGGCTGCAATACATTTGTTGGGATTCTGATCCCATACGTGACCCCCGTACCGAGGCACGTACCGAACCATGACATCCGTGTATCGTGCCCCCTCTCAGCAAGATTACAAACCACCTTACAAACCCATTGCGGCACTATTTTATCTGGCAACAAATTCTTAAAACAAGTTTATGAAGTTGAACTCACAACAAGCTATTTTGCTGAACTGGCACCAATAATCGAAGAAAGGATCTTTTACAGCTCTCTTTTGTATTTCTTGATCTACAGAAGTTACCTGCGAAGAGGAACAGTTCATCAATGTTGAGATTTTAATCGGACATCCAGGTATAGTGTCACCTTATAAACCTGGACATGTTTTAGTTTTTCGCTGCACTGATGCTAATCTGAAGATGAAAGGACAACGAATGATTGAATGCCTGTCAAATGGAAAATGGAATCACCCGTATCCACAATGTCAAGGTATAAAACAATACTGTAATAATATAGCCGCTTCAAAATGTTTACAAAATGTTGAGATGTTATTATGCATACTGTATTTAAAAAATAGGAATTATACTCTTGATACAAAAAAGTGAAAGTTTTGTAAATGTCAATGTTAAAGGTGCACCAAGCATTTTTTGTCAAATGATGTTGTCACTTGAAAATATCAAAACAAACATGCCCGTACCCCCAACGGGTCCCTCGCCACACGTACATACACAACTCTTGCATACTGACATTTGCGGAAACAAGATGACACACAAGCATTCAAACAAAAGCCAACACGATTAGTTGCGTGAAATGTAACAAAATCGACATTACTTGTTTATCAAGAAGAAACAACACAACATCTGTGTCTGATTTCAACTAGTTCCAGTCTCCATTATACAGCAAAAAATAAAAATCTGACATACAGTTGGGCGTGAGTAAATTTTTTGGGACTTATATAACCGTCAATTGTGAGCTTAAGCCAACAACATTTGTTTTTTTAAAAAATCAACCTAGATAGAAAAGCTAGAGCTGAATAGTGTTGAATAGTGATGTTATTAAACGCATGTGAATCTTGTTTCAGAGAGTACATGTGAAGTTCCACTCGGCCAGCATGTGTTTAGACCATCTGATTACTTCGGAGGAGAAATGAAATTTGAAGCAAGAAGATCTTACCATTGTGAGTCTGGGTATGAGAAAATGGCAGAAGAGGCCACATGTACACGAGACGGATGGACACCAAACCCACTGTGTGCTGGTATGTTCTTCTATTAAATCTCACAATATGCAAATTAATGAAATCTAGAGGTCAATGAGTCAACAAATTATACAGTTCTGAGACTAATATACTATTTTTAGAATATGTCTTCTACACATTAAAGCTTTTTCTTAAACATTTGTTTTTGTTTTTTATTACTTCATTGTCAATTTAAAGATTTACAAATGCCATGTTTTCTTAGTGATTACAGTCTCAAGGAAATGTGGGCCACAACCATTTGGTGATGAATTCACTGCATGCTATTAAAAGCTTGTGTATCTTGTTTCAGATATTAGATGTAAAGAACCACTTGACCAGCATGTGTTAAGTCCATCTGATTACTTCAGAGAAGAAATGAAAACAGGAGGAAGAAAAACTTACCTTTGTGAGGCTGGGTTTGTGAAAATGGCAGAACAGGCCGTATGTACACGAGACGGATGGACACCAAACCCACTGTGCGCTGGTATGTCCTGCTCTTATATCTCACAATATGCAAATGAATAAAATCGGGAGCAAAATAAATACATATAAATAAAACAATTTTAAAAAAAGTATAATAATAATAACATAAACAAATAAATAAACAATAAAACCGTTTTGAAAATCTAATATATAAAATATACTATTTTTAGAATGTCATATTAACCTTTTCTTAAACATTTTTTTTAATTACCTCATTCTCATATTAGATATTTACTAATGCCATGTTTTCTTAGTGATGACAGGCTCAAGGAGATGTGGGTCACCTCCAAAAGTGAACAATGCAGATACAGTACAAATGACAAAAAATGAATACAGTACAGGAGAGAGAGTTGAATACAGCTGCTTTAATAAATACACACTGGATCAGCAACACCCTTACACCAGATCCCTGACCTGTCAGCAAGGCCAATGGACTGGGATTATTAAGTGTTTAAGTAAGTATGAACACACTTCACCATATATATCATATAGATGCATCATGATGTAATCTTGTAGTTTAAGCTGTAGGTTGTGATGATTATTTAATGAATGTATATTGTGACACTGACAGTGACATGCTGGGTTTATTTCAGAGCCCTGTACAGTGACAAAGGAGATAATGGATGAAAGAGGGATAGATTTGGCCTATAGTAATCAACAAAAGGTTTTTGCAGAACATAATGATCACATCACCTTTGATTGTCTGCCGGGAAAATCTTCACTAGGTATTAAGTTCAGACAAAAGTGTAATGATGGAGAAATTATTTTACCTCTGTGTGTGTGACAGTGGAAATATTAAGCAATATTATCAAGCAATAACAAAAGGAGCAGATAAAATATAATGTAAAAAAGAAAAAAGAAAAAAAAAATTTATATATAACTGATATTTTCTGCATATTATATTTATATATATATTGCAAGTCAGTGAAGGTGAAAATAGGTTTATAGGTTCTCAAACTCTTAACAGTCTTAAAAAACACAATTATAGACACATAAATGTGCACTAAAGACACCAGTGCATTGTTTAATAAAATGTGCATTCAACTTTTTATTTAATTAAATATATTTATTTAGTTGCTATGGCGCACTAAAGACAATAATGTCAATGTTCTGTTAAAAAATAAAATGTAAAGAGACCCATGCTAATTATAAGAATATCATTAGATCTCATGACTAATATTATAAGAAATTTACCAAAACCTGACCCATTTTAGGTGACTTCACCCTATGATGAACAGGATTTATATGAGACAAAGCAATAAAACATATATAATGGACCTTTTAATATTTACATGAAATAAGCTGTATTGGTATGTTTTCTGTGCTAATTTTATTATCTTTTGCATCTATCATCTTTTAAAAGAACAAACTGGAATGCCATGCCATATGAAATGTTCTGTAATTTCAGAGCTGACATGTAACATATATAAAGGTGTATCAATGCACATTTTCTGCAGCGCCATTTTCATATTTACACTATTCAATTATTTAATTTTGTTTAAAAGGTGGCAGCGTAAAAAAAAGTACAGATCTAAACTGTGTCTAGCTATGTGGGGATATTTGAGGGTAGCTTGCATGGTGTGATGTTTTATGAACACATGTTTGCAAGTGCTGTGTTTTACTTGGGTTATTTTGTATCTTTTACAACATGACCAAAGTGAGTCTTTTACCACAGTATATTGACTTTTATTTGTTATTTTTGACTGTTGTGCCTCTCTTTAAACAAGTTTTTCTCATTTTTCTGTTCCTGAAAATCATGGTGATCAGCCAACTTCAGATAACCTTAACTTTTGCTATTGTTACGACCCCACGTAGGTCTAGGGGTACAGGGGTATAACATTTAAAAAGATAGACATTAAAAACGTGCGTATAGTGTGTGGGACAAAGAAAACAGTGCAAACTAATGTACAAGATAATATTTTTTTTATTTGTGTAGGTGATGATTAAATACAAAAGGTGCAATGGTGATAGAACAAAATGGAAGAAGATATATATACGTACACTATTTACATTATTTACAGAAACAAAAACCACAAGACGAAGGGAACGGGAAGAAGAGCCGAGGGCGGTGCTAAAGTAAAGAAAATAAATCAAAACCATCTCCAGCTACTTAACTTCCCCCCTAGACTATCTACCAACAATAATTATTTGAAAAAAAAATGTCTTCAGCGTCCGTGACGCCCTAACTTATACTACGCTCACTAATCAAAAAAAAAGTACATGGGGTGGCACGCGCCCCTAACCTAATGTACTATACAAAGTAGATTCCTACGTGTTGCAATGTAAGTCACGTGACGTTCTTACCTGTCCACTTCTCCCCGGCCTCACAACACACAACGAATGACAACTAACAATATAAGTGGAAAAGGGAACGGGAAAACAATACACAGTAACGAACATCAAACAATGCAATATACAATGACAATCAGTATTCCAAAAAGTAGCGAGCAAACAGCAAAACAAAATGGGGGGGCTTGTGGGTGGTCTGGCGGGCTCTTTTATTTGAGGTGGTTTGGAATGATTGGAGACTACGGAATGGGTGACGTCAGCGCTGATGATGATTGATGGGTGACGGGAACCAATGACCGGTGACTGAGAGTGTAAAGGGCGGAGAACAGAGAGAGGAAAAAAAAAAAACACGACAAAACGCGAACACGTAACACTATGTTCAAGCTATTTACCAAATAAAAAAACATTTAGCAAAGGGCTTGCAGCAGCTTTTATATGGTATCAAAACTTATAATAGGTAAATAGGTATAATAGGTATTTCACCCTCCGAGGATCGCCACCTTAACGCGGTGGAGGGGTTTGAGTGCCTGAATGACCCTAGGAGCTAGGTTGTCCGGGGCTATATGCTCCTGGTAGGGTCTCCCAAGGCAAACAGGTCCTAGGTGACAAGCCAGACAAAGAGCGGTCCACCTCACCCCTTATGGATAAAAACCGTAATGGAGTCGCGACGTCGCCCGGTATGGCGCAGCCGGGGCCCCGCCATGGAGCCAGGCCTGGGGCCGGGGCCGGCATGCGAGCGCCTGGTGGCCGGGTCTTGCCCCACGGGACCCGGCCGGGCTCAGCCCGAAACAGCGACGTGGGGCCATCCTCCCGTGGGCCCACCACCTGCAGGAGGGACCGTAAGGGGCCGGTGCCTTGTGGTTTGGGTGGCAGTCGAAGGCGGGGACCTCGACAACCCAACCCCTGGACTCAGAACCTAGTTCTAGGGACATGGAACGTCACCTCTCTGGGGGGGAAGGAGCCTGAGTTGTTGCGGGAGGTCGAGAGATACCGGCTAGAGATAGTCGGGCTCACCTCCACGCACTGCTTGGGCTCTGGAACCCATCTCCTCGAAAGGGGCTGGACTCTTCACTACTCTGGTGTTGCCCACAGTGAGAGGCGGCAGGCTGGTGTGGGCTTGCTCATAGCTCCCCAGCTTAGCCGCCATGTGTTGGAGTTTAACCCGGTGGACGGGAGGGTCGCCTCCCTGCGACTCCGGGTTGGGGGGAGGACTCTCACTGTCATTTGTGCCTACGGGCCGAATGGCAGTGTAGAGTACCCGGCCTTCTTGGAGTCCCTGGGAGGGGTGCTGGAAAGTGCTCCAACCGGGGACTCTATCGTCCTGCTGGGGGACTTCAACGCTCACGTTGGTGATGCTAGTGACACCTGGAGGGGCGTGATTGGGAGGAACGGCCCCCCCGATCTAAACCTGAGTGGTGTTCTGTTGTTGGAATTCTGTGCTAGTCACGGTCTGTCCATAACGAACACCATGTTCAAGCATAAGGGTGTCCACCAGTACACGTGGCATCAGGACACCCTAGGGCGGAGGTCGATGATCGACTTTGTGGTTGTATCATCTGATCTCCGGCCGCATGTCTTGGACACTTGGGTGAAGAGAGGGGCGGAGCTGTCAACTGATCACCACCTGGTGGTGAGTTGGATTCGTTGGCGGGGGAGGAGGCCAGACAGACTTGGCAGACCTAAACGCACTGTGAGGGTCTGTTGGGAACGCGTTTGGCAGAGACCCTGTCAGGGAGATCTTCAACTCCGCCTCCGGCAGAGCTTTGACCGGATTCCGAGGAGGCTGGAGACATTGAGTCCGAGTGGACTATGTTCTCTACCTCTTTGGTCGACGCAGCCCGTCCGGAGCTGTGGCCGTAAAGTCTCGGTGCATGTCGTGGCGGCAACCCCCGAACCCGATGGTGGACATCGGAAGTAAGGGATGCCGTCAAGCTGAAGAAGGGAGTCCTATCGGGCCTGGTTGGCTCATGGGACTCCTGATGCAGCTGACAGGTACCGTGGGCCAAGCGGACCGCTGCCGGGTGATTGTGCAGGCAAAAACTCGGGTCTGGGAGGAGTTCGGGGAGGCCATGGAAAATGACTATCGGACGGCCTCAAAGAGGTTCTGGCAAACCGTCCGACGCCTCAGAAAAGGGAAGCAGTGCCCTGCCAACACCGTATACAGTGCTGGTGGGAACCTGCTAACCTCGACTGGGGATATTGTCGGGCGGTGGAAGGAATACTTTGAGGACCTCCTCAATCCCGCCAACACGTCTTCCACTGAGGGAGCAGAGGCCGGGGACCCGGGGGGGGACTCGACCATCACCCTGGCTGAGGTCACTGAGGTTGTTGAGAAGCTCCTCGGTGGCAAGGCACCAGGGGTGGACGAGATCCGCCCGGAGTACCTCAGGTCTCTGGATGTTGTAGGGCTGTCTTGGCTGACACGCCTCTGCAGCATCGCGTGGGCCAGCGGGGACAGTGCCTCTGGACTGGCAGACCGGGGTGGTGGTTCCTCTTTTTAAGAAGGGGGACCGGAGGGTGTGCACCAACTATAGGGGGATCACACTTCTCAGCCTCCCTGGGAAAGTCTATGCCAGGGTTCTGGAGAGGAGAATCCGTCCGATAGTTGAACCTCAGCTTCAAGAGGAACAATGCGGGTTTCGTCCTGGACGTGGAACACTGGACCAGCTCTATACCCTCTTCAGGATGCTGGAGGGTTCCTGGGAGTTTGCCCAACCAGTCCACATGTGTTTTGTGGATTTGGAGAAGGCATTCGACCGGGTTCCTCGTGGTGTCCTGTGGGGGGTGCTCTGGGAATATGGGGTAAGGGGCCCTTTGCTAAGGGCTGTCCAATCCCTGTATGATCAGAGCAGGAGCTTGGTTCGCATTGCCAGCATTAAGTCAGACTTGTTCCCAGTGCATGTTGGACTCCGACAGGGCTGCCCTTTGTCACCGGTCCTGTTCATTATTTTTATGGACAGGATTTCTAGGCGCAGCCGGGGGCCGGAGGGGGTCTGGTTTGGTGACCACAGAATAGCTTCTCTGCTTTTTGCTGATGATGTTGTTCTGTTGGCTACATCTGGCCAAGACCTACAGTGTGCGCTGGGGCGGTTTGCAGCTGAGTGTGAAGCGGCTGGGATGAGAATCAGCACCTCCAAGTCTGAGGCCATGGTCCTCAGTCGGACAAGGGTGGCTTGCCCCCTTCAGGTTGGTGGGGAGCTTCTGCCCCAGGTGGAGGAGTTTAAGTATCTTGGGGTCTTGTTCACGAGTGAGGGAAGGATGGAACGAGAGATCGACAGACGGATCGGTGCAGCTTCTGCAGTAATGCGGTCGCTGTACTGGTCTGTCATGGTGAAGAAGGAGCTGAGCCGCAAGGCGGCTCTCGATTACGGTCGATCTTCGTTCCTACTCTCACCTATGGTCATGAGCTTTGGGTCATGACCGAAAGGATGAGATCTCGGATACAAGCGGCCGAAATGAGTTTCCTCCGTAGGGTGGCTGGGCGCTCCCTTAGAGATAGGGTGAGGAGTTCAGTCACTCGGGAGGAGCTCGGAGTAGACCCGCTGCTCCTCCACATCGAGAGAGGCCAGCTGAGGTGGCTCGGGCATCTGTTCCGGATGCCTCCAGGACGCCTCCCAAGGGAGGTGTTCCGGGCATGTCCCACCGGGAGGAGGCCCCGGGGAAGACCTAGGACACGCTGGAGGGACTATGTCTCTCGGCTGGCCTGGGAGCGCCTCGGTGTTCCCCCGGAAGAGCTGGAGGAAGTGTCTGGGGAGAGGGGAGTCTGGGCGTCCCTGCTTAGACTGTTGCCCCCGCGACCCGGCCCCGGATAAGCGGAAGAAGAAGAAGAAGAAGAAGGTATTTCACCATGTGGCGAATTTTCTTAGATTGCATCACACTTTGGGGGCATTGAGTTGAGTCTGTTTGGTGGGGGCAGAAAAGGGGAATGTTGCTTTATATCTATTACACAGATTTCAGAGATTCATATCACCACCGCGCTTAAGAGTTCATGAAAACATCTTTTGGAAAACAAGTAATCAGAGTTTTTCATCAGTGCTAATTCATGTTTAACATTTAAGATTGATGTGTGTTTAAAAAAAAGGAAAGTGAATCAGCCTTTAAAGACTAGATATTTGATAGATGATTCAATCAGTACTATTAGGTTTTTAAACTGAATTACTGAACGTGAATGTCTCAACAAATGCTGAAGGTAAGACAATAATAATGTCCAATAAAAATGTCCAATATGCTGCACAATAAATAAAAACATTGTGTTTTTTATATCACATTTATTTATAATGCTGGTCTGAATTTATATATGGTTTTTTGTTCATTATCCGTGAAGTTTCACTGACCATAAAACCCAAATGTGGGTCTAAATTTTAAGAAAAGTTAGCAGTCATTCAACTATTCTGCTTTATTTTAGTAAAATTATAACAAATATCTTTTAATAATCATTTAATTTTATTTCTTAATCTGCAAAAGTTACCTGTGAACATCCAGGTATCGTTCCACCTTATAAACCTAGATATTTAGTTTTAGTTTTTCGCTGCACTGATGTGAATCTGCAGATGCAAGGACAACGAATGATTGAATGCCTGTCAAATGGAAAATGGGATCAACTGTATCTGATATGTGCAGGTATAAAGCAATACTGTCATGATATACTAGAGGCCAGTCTTCATTGATTGCACACTCCACCAGTAAGAGAAGAGTGTGAAGGTTTAATTAGCAGAATAATATCACAGCTTTGCTAAAAATGTGATGTATCAAGAGCCATGGTATCCAGGGTAATGTCAGCATACCACCAAGAAGGACAAACCACATCCAACAAGAGCAAGCTGTCTGAAAGGGATGTACGGGTGCTAACCTAGATTGTATCCAAAAAACTCAAAATCATGAACTAATAATGTGCCAGTATGACATTAACACTACCCTGATTTTCTTCAGAAAACCAGTTTAATCAGAGTGAACTAGCAACCCTTCCAACAACAACTTCTAAAAACACTTCAACAGAATGATCGTTTTCTTTAAACACATTAACAATGACCATTTCATTAATAGTTCCAAGAGTCATACGGCTTAGCAGCAGGAAACAAAATCTAGCTAATAAAGATTTATTAACGCCACATTTGCTTGGTGATAGAAGTCCAAAAATAAAATATGGGCCACTACCAAACCTAAATCATGAGAATGCAGAAAAAAGCAAGCAAGAAAGAAAGGTGTAGAGCTTGAGATAATATGAAATATGCTTACAAAGACTTAAGACTGAAGACTGAATAAGAACTGCAAAGAGTGTTGTAAAAACTCATTGCGTGATACTAACGCAGCTAACTTTTAATTTTAATTTCCAGGTGTAAGACAACCTCATGCATAATACAACATAGTAATTGGATCATAAATAATACTCAGAAAAGCTCAGAAAACTGATGATGTAGATGCATACACATTAGCCTCAGCAGCCAATCAACACTCCAAATTAAGGCATATACATTCCTTTTTGTGACATGGTTAAAGTTTGATTTTTGAACCGGAAGAACGAAATTGCTCCAAAACTTCACTAGAGGTAAACAGTTGAGTTTTTCTGCTTTTTAATCCATTCAGCCAATTTCTTGGTCTAGCGGTAGCTGCAGCTTAGCATAGATCATTGAATGACCATTGATTAGACCATTAGCATCAAGCTCAAAAATGACCAAAGAGATCCAACATTTTTCCTATTTAAAACTTGACTTTTCTATAGTTATATTGCATACTAAGACCAAAAGAAAATTAAAAGTTGTGATTTTTAGCTAGGTCGATATAACCAGATACTCTCATTCCAGCGTAATGATCAAGAAACTTCATTGCCATACTATGAGTGCAGCAGGTGCAATGATATTATGCAGGACTTGAAAATAGTCCCCCAAGGCCAATGGACTGGGATTATTAAGTGTTTAAGTAAGTATGAACACTTCACCATATATATCATATAGATGCATCGTGATGTAATCTTGTAGTTTAAGCTGTAGGTTGTGATGATTATTTAATGAATGTATATTGTGACACTGACAGTGACATGCTGGGTTTATTTCAGAGCCCTGTACAGTGACAAAGGAGATAATGGCTGAAAGAGGGATAGACTTGGCCTTCACTGATCAACAAAAGAACATAATGATCACATCACTTTTAAGACAAAAGTGTAATGATGGAGAGATGACTTTATCTCTGTGTATGACAGTGGATATAAAACACAGATGAAACCTTAGCTACTAAGCAAAAATAAATGGAGCTGATCAAATAAAATAAAAATAAAAAAATTCAGTTTGTCGGTTTTGGACTTATTGCAAGAAAAAGAAAACAAACAAACAACTAAACAAATACTAAATGTATAATTCTTTAGATGTGCATGTATGAAAATGACATTAAGTTTTATTAACTAAACACTAACTCACATAACTCAACACACATGCATAAATACACAATAAAGTGCAAAGAGAATGAAGCTATGTAAAGTCAGTTAACAACCTGTAAACCATTAGCGTTGTTTATAACAGGGTCCTCTAGTTAGTTTAGTCAAATGTACAATCCTTGCATTGCCTCATTGACAAGGGTTCAGATGCAGTCTCGGATGAAAGTCTTGATGTTCCAAGGTTTTGAACTTGCACTCACTTTCTTCCGGTTTGAAGAGTGATAAACTCCAAAGATGTCCTGACTCATGATGATTGAGAGCTTCTTCCCAGGTAGAAGGTGAAAAGAGCTAAGAGGGAGATCGACTGAGATCAAAGGATCTTTGATTGAATGGAAAGTCAAGGCTGTGAGGCCTGACCACAAAACAAAAGGGTTGTAGAATTGCTCAAATTCTCATCTCCTCAGCATCCCACAGTACAGCAGCTGGGCTGTTCCCAGCCTGCTAGAGTTGGGGTGCCAGTATCTGAGTCGTGGAAGAGGCTGTAGTCTGAAGCAGAGCATTGAAGTGACGCATTGTGAGTCTGTGATGGAAACCCCTGTGGGTCAAAGAGCCAATGATATCTTGAACTTTTGGAAAGAGAGTTTTACGACAATTTGTCTCTAAGCATGGTAATTTGCATATACACTGTATTAGAGTGGTTGATAGACAACTAGTAAAGATTCTTATGACCTTAAAATGTTGCATAAGTATCAACATATAATATATGCTCTCATTTAGATTGTGTGAAGACAATTCTACAGAGATCAAAAATGGTGAGGTGATATTAACTAGTTATATATCATAAAAAACCAAAGACAATATACAAGAACAATAACAATATGCTCAATAACCTGAGGGATATGTGTGTTCATTCAAAGAAAGGTTTTCCTGACCTGACTTGTTTATTTAATGAAACTTTGGTATAGTACTTTTACTTATTTATTTAGATACTTAAATAGCCAACTAAAAATGTAAGTTTTTCAAAACTTGAAATATATATTTTTTTAAATATTATAGTACAAAACAAAACCATGGCCATGTCCACATTTATTTCCTTTTGTTTTGAAAATAACCACGTACAACTGAACAGGGCCTAAATCTGTGAGAAACACTGCTGTATGGAAATGTTTGTGTGCTTTCTTTATGGAAATTTGATACAGTCCTCATCTATTAAAAGAACAAACTGGATCGCCTGCTGTACCCATACTTTCAGAGCTGACAAGTCTATGTAAAATAGATCCATTTCTTTTAGAATAAGTCCATTCAATTATTGTCCATTTTACATTTTCCACTAAATATTTAAATTGAAGTCAACAAGTTGAACTGGAAGATGAATTTCTGAAGAAGAGGGCTGTTTTTTAACAAATCATTTTTGGGGGCGTTGATCTGAGTCCTGTTTGGTGGGGCCAGGGAAGGGGACAGTTGCTTTTTGTTTACATTACACAGACTTCCTAGATTCATGTCACCACTGCTCTTAAGAGTTCATGAATATATCTTTTGGAAAACAGGTAATCAGAGTTTTTCATAAGTATTCATTTCATAAGTATTTGCATTGATTCAAATACGTAAAATAACTAAATAATTGGTAGGTTATTGAGTCAATATTGTTTATGCAGTTTATTAACTTTGTAAACTGCTAAACCATCTGTCATTTTTTACAGCTTAAAATTAAATTAAAGATGTTTCTCTTTCTTCTATTAATGATCACGGATTTATCAACAAATGCTCAAGGTAAAATTGTTTAATGCACAGGCAGACATGCATTAACATATTACATGTTTGTATATCATTTTCCACGAAGAATTATTAAAACCCAAACATGGGTGTACATTTAAAGTAAAGTTATCTGTCATTAAACTGATCTGCTCTGCTTTGCTTTATTCCAGTAAAACTTTACCAGTCTTCTTTTATTAAGGATTGAATTTTATTTCCTATCTACAGAAGTTACCTGTGAAGAGGAACAGCTCATCAAGGTTGACATTTTAATCGGACATCCAGGTATTTCTCCACCTTATAAACCTGGACATATTTTAGTTTTTCGCTGCACTAATATGAACCTGAAGATGCAAGGACAACAAACAATTGAATGCCTTTCAAATGGAAAATGGAATTACCCGTATCCACGATGTGAAGGTTAAGAATTACTAAAATATTTATTATGTAATGTGTGTGCATGTGTATTTACAACGTGCTTAATCGCATCAGTTTTGGTTTGCATATATTTGTGTACTGTATGTTTTTATTATATATATATATATATATATATATATATATATATATATATATATATATATATATATATATATATATATATATATATACACACATACATATTTAATCCAATGTAATCCAAAATGTTATTTTTGGATACGATTGCTCATTTACACGTTGGGTCATTTTATTTATTTTTTTTTTTTTTACCCAGGAGTCATTTTTTAAAAATGCTGTATTATACAGCCTGCTAGTAGTTCAGGGCATCATATTGTGTTTTTTTAGTCATAGATCAGACGCTTGAAGTAAGAAACAAAATAAATCTCAGAGAATGACAGTTGTCACGGTGTGGTTGTAGAGAAGGAGCACTCGGCGAGCGTATAACATTCAATAGTCTTTAATCTTCTACTAAAGCGCAAAGAAACATACATACAGGCAGGCAGACAGAACATGTCTAATATCTGTCTAATATATTTATGTGTATGTGTGTTTATTTATTCTTGATACAAAAAAGTAAAAGAGAAAAAAGAGGTGAAAGAGAGGTGAGAGATAAAAACTGTGTTAACATTCACACATAAACTGTGTCCCACACTGGAAATTACTTTTTTAAGATTTTGTTTGCTGTGTTTTTTCATCTCTTGAGTGAGTTTATTAAGAGCTGATTAGTCTCCACTATAGATCAATAAATAAGTAAATCACTTGCTGGTACATTTGGACCAAATTAATTTTGTGAACTTCTGAATTTCATCTACAAAAATTAAAAAAATAAATAACAAAAATAAGAAGATAAGCACTGCAATGACCAGTATTTTGTCCTTTTCCAGAAGTAAGATGTCTTCTAAGCTCGAAACAGAATAATATGAAAATGGAGCTATTTCCTGATTTTGAGTGTCCAGTAAAACCTGGGTATAATGTAACATTTTCATGCAATGGACAAGGACAGGTTTTAACAGGACAGAGAGAAATCACCTGCCAGTCAAACGGAAAATGGAGCAGCCCATTCCCTACATGTAAAGGTAAACACAGAAGGTCAAAGCGGTCAAATTAATTGTCACTATATTGTTTCTGCAAAAGTGTTGGGAAGTAACTAAATACATGTAATGGAATTACGTAATTCAATTATAGAATAAATGTAACTGTAATTAGTTACAATATAATAGTTAAAAATAAATTTTATTACAAAGCGGGTTACATCTGAATTTGAATCTCACACACACACACACACACACACACACACAGAATGAGACACCAATGTTTCTGGAGTTTAGGACACTTATTCAATATTTCCTATTTATGCTTATGGCATATGCTTTGTTTTTTAAGAGTGTTTTCATCAAGACAGTGTTAGATGCCAGTATTTCCTGTCTTAACTATGCAAAGATTTGATTTCAAAAGCAGTATCATAGCTACTGAACTATTTCTTGATATTATTTCAAATCTGCATTTAACCTCCAAGTGATCTAAATGTTGGTATGCTTGATTTTGTGGTGGCTGGGCTTCGAATTAAACTGTTACAAGGCTTTCTACAATGCTTGATTCCGATTGGTCAGTCATGACATTCCAAGGTACAAATATTATTCCCGATAACAACTCAAAAAAGCGAATAACGCAGACTCGTTTTATCCACATTTCCTTTGACTTTGAGATGAAAAAAGCTCCATATGTAGACAACATAAAAGTTCTCAGTTGCTAAACTGTGTTACAACTTATCCCACCCCAGTCATCCAATGTTTAGCTAGCTGTATTAGCATAATTAGCAATCAATTTTCCTGAGAATCTACAATTTATTCTAAGGAATGTTATATGATTTCATCTGCAACGGTTTAAGTACTAAGCAAAATGATTTGTTGGATTCTTACATTTTTTCTTCAAAAATCATTTTATCTTCACAAAAGACACAGCTATATATATATATATATATATATATATATATATATATATATATATATATATCTACAGCCTTGAGAATCATTCATATGAGATCAAGGAGAACGTATCAATCAATCAATCATTTTTATTTATATAGCGCTTTTAACAACACAGGTTGCATCAAAGCACTGTACAGTATAATGACAGGGATGTATAATGACGAGAGTGACCAATTTTTTATTAAATGCAGAGACGGTCTCTGTAGTCAATTCAACGATAGTCACTAGAAGTTAAGTGTCCCCAACCAAGCAAGCCAGAGGCGACAGCGGCAAGGCAAACAAAACCCCATGCATACAGAATGGAGAAAAAACTTACCTTGGGAGAAACCAGACTCGGTTGGGGTCAGTTCTCCTCTGACCGGACGCCCAGCACTTAACTTCCAGTTCAATTTTAAACGCAGCTGTGTCAGGTAGTGTAAATGACTTAGTGTGTGTGTGTGTGTGTGTGTGTGCATCAGGATCTGGTGATTGGTCCACGGGGCGCATCTAGGTGTTCTGGTCTCTGATGAACATAATCTCTGGGTGCTGATCCACCATCTAGTCTGGATACAAACTGAAAACAGATTGAGAAAGAGACAGGACTAATATTAGCGTAGATGCCATTATATTTTATATCTACAGCGATGTCACAAGTACATCGTCATTTTAGGAGTAGTGTTCCCAGGTTCCAGCAAATCTAAGTAATGCAGCCTAAAAATCCTTTAACGGATTTGAATAATAAAAGGCGTGTTGGTGTGTTATGTGTAGGCTAAGTTAAAAAGATGTGTCTTTAATCTAGATTTAAACTGGCAGAGTGTGTCTGCTTCCCTGAACAGAGTTAGGAGATGGTTCCAGAGTTTAGGTGCTAGATAGGAAAATGATCTGCCGCAAATCGCAGTTGATTTTGATATTCTAGGTATTATCAAATGGCCAGAGTTTTGAGAACGCAGCGGACGTGGCAGGACTATAATGTGATAAGAGCTCGCGTGCAGGACTATAATGTGATAAGAGCTCGCTGTATTGAGAGCTAAACCATTCAGGGCTTTATAGGTAATTAATAAGATTTTAAAATCTATTTGATGTTTGATAGGGAGCCAGTGCAGTGTTGACAGAACCGGGCTAATGTGATCATACTTCCTTGTTCTAGTAAGGACTCTGGCTGCTGCGTTTTGGAATAGCTGAAGTTTGTTTATTAAGCGTGCAGAACAACCACCCAATAAAGCATTGCAATAATCTAACCTTGAGGTCATAAACGCATGAATTAATATTTCTGCATTAGAGGTTGAAAGCATAGGTCGTAATTTAGATATATTTTTAAGATGGAAAAACGCAGTTTTACAGATGCTAGAAACATGATTTTCAAAGGAAAGATTGCTGTCAAACAGCACACCTAGGTTCCTAACTGACGATGAAGAATTAACAGAGCAGCCATCAAGTGATAGGCTGTGTTCTAGATTATTATATGTTGGGTTTTTAGGTCCAATTATTAGCACCTCTGTTTTTTCAGAATTTAACATTAAGAAGTTACTCATCATCCAGCTTTTTATATCGACTATGCATTCTGTTAGTTTCTCAATTTGGTGTTTAACACCAGGTTGCGCTGAAATATAGAGTTGAGTATCATCAGCATAGCAATGAAAACTAACACCATGACTCCTGATAATATCTCCCAGAGGTAACATGTACAGGTTGAAAAGTAACGGTCCTAGCACTGAGCCTTGAGGAACTACATATTTCACTTTTGATCGATATGATACCTCCTCATTTAATGCCACAAACTGATAGCGGTCAGATAGATATGATTTAAACCATGCTAAGGCGCTTCCTCTAATGCCAACATAGTTTTCTAGTCTATCCAAGAGAATGTTGTGATCGATAGTATCGAATGCTGCGCTAAGATCTAATAGCACTAATAATGAGATAAAACCACGATCAGATGATAGAAGCAGGTCATTAGTAACTCTAATGAGAGCAGTCTCAGTACTATGGTACGGTCTAAAACCTGATTGGAAATCCTCACAGACACCATTTTTTTCTAAAAAGGAATACAGTTGTGAGGATACTACCTTTTCTAGTATCTTTGACAGAAAAGGGAGATTAGAGATTGGTCTGTAATTTACTAAGTCTTTGGGATCAAGATGTGGTTTCTTAATGAGAGGTTTAACTACAGCCAGTTTAAAGGTTTTGGGAACATAACCTAATGACAATGATGAATTAATAATGTTCAAAATAGGATCTATGACTTCTGGAAGCAGATCTTTTAATAGTTTAGATGGAATAGGGTCTAACACACATGTTGCTGGTTTAGATGATTTAACAAGTTTGTACAAGTCTTCTTCTCCTATAATAGAGAAAGAGTGTAATTTTTCCTTAGGGGATCTAAAGCTCATTATCTGATGTGAAACTGTAGTTGACGGCTGCATAGTTACAATTTTATCTCTGATGGTATCAATCTTAGAAGTAAAGAAATTCATGAACTCATTGCAGCTATACTCTTGGGGCATATTAGCACCTGTTGATAATTTATTTTTCGTTAATTTAGTTACTGTACTGAATATATACCGGGGGTTGTGTTTGTTTTCTTCTAAAAGGGATGAAAAATAATCAGATCTTGCTATTTTTAATGCTTTTCTGTATGACAGCATACTCTCCCGCCAGGCAATACGAAATACTTCTAATTTGGTTTTTCTCCACCTGCGCTCCATTTTCCGGGCTGCTCTCTTTAGGGTGCGTGTGTTGTCATTATACCATGGAGTCAGATTGTTTTCTTTTATCTTTTTTAAGTGCAAAGGAGCAACTGTATCTAAAGTGCTAGAAAAAAGAGAGTGCATAGTTTCTGTTACATCATCAAGTTTTTGCATCGTATTGGATGAACTAAGGAATTGAGATAAGTCAGGAAGGTTATTTAGAAAGCTTTCTTTTGTGGTGGAAGTGATGGTTCTACCATACTTGTAATAAGGTGCAGAGTTTACAGGTTTAACTATACAGAGTTCACACAAGACTAGATAGTGATCTGAAATGTCATCACTTTGCTGCAGTACTTCAACCATTTTAACATCCATTCCATGTGACAGTATTAGATCTAGAGTATGATTTTGACAATGAGTAGGTCCAGAGACGTGTTGTCTAACCCCAACGGAGTTCAAAATGTCTAAAAAAGCTGATCCTAATGAGTCTTTTTCATTATCAACATGGATATTAAAATCGCCAACAATTAAGACTTTATCTGCGGCCAGTACTAACTCAGTTAGAAAATCGGCAAATTCTTTAATGAAATCTGTGCTGTGCCCTGGTGGCCTGTATACAGTAGCCAGTACAAACATGACAGAAGATTTATCACTAGCACATGATTCTGTAGATAATGTTATATGCAGCACCAAAACTTCAAATGAGTTATACTTAAAGCCTGCCCTCTGAGAAGAACTAAGAGTATGAACATATCGACATTATTACGGCACTCCTAGCTTTATCCCTGATAAGTGGAAGTGTTGGTGTTACAACCATGCCCAGTTTCCCCCACTGGCACAAACGACCTATAGGATCGTTTTTTTTTGTTGAAGGACAGGCTGCATCCAATACAGGAAATATGATACTGATGACTCATGTGCTACACATTTTATCTCTAGAATTAACATCAATTTATTGTCTTAGCGCCATTGTGCTATATACAATCATTCCCAAAGAAATAGAATTGACTAAAATTTGTTTTTTAACTTTACTTTTTTACCTTACTTTTTAAGAATTGTGTATTATTAAATTTGACGAGTCTAATATATGTACCATTTTTAGAATATATCTTTAACACATAAATTTTTTTCGTATACTTTTTATTAGATTTATTTAGATTTATTTTTTTTTATTAAATCTGTATAGAGATTTACTAATGCCACATTTTTTTTAGTGAGGACAGTCTCAAGAAAATGAGGGCCACCGCCATTTGGCGATAAATTCAATGCATTTTAATGAAAGCATGTGTATTTTGATTCAGAGAGTACATGTGAAGTTCCACTCGACCAGCATGTGTTTAAAGCACAAGAAAACTTCAGAGGAGAAATAACAATGGGATCAAAACACATTTACTCTTGTGAGTCTGGGTATGAAAAAATGGCAGAAGAGGCCACATGTACACGAGACGGATGGACACCAAACCCACTGTGCGCTGGTATGTTCTGCTATTAAATCTCACAATATGCAAATTAACAAAATCAGGAGCTCAGTCAATCAATTATACCATTCTGACTGTAATATATAAAATAAACTATTTGGAATATCTCTTGAACACTGTAATGTGGAGACCGGCAACAAAGTTGGGGATCCAAATGCAGGCTTTATTTAAAGATGTGGTCAAACAGCAGCAAAACAGTACAATCCAGGCAAGGCAAAAGAGTATATCCGATTAAACAAGCGAGGGTCAGGGCAGGCAGCAAACAATCAAAAAACTAGGAAACTGTCAAAGCAAGGGTAAACTTGCAAAACACAGAAACTAGATACAAGGGAATAAAATAATCAGCCTCAAGGAGCAGGTGTAGGCATCTTTTATGCTGGACACAGGGGAACACTAATAAGAATGAGACACATAGAATTAGGGAACCAATCAGAACGTGACATATGCAACCTAGGAAGCAATGAGAACATTACACACAAACACAGGTAGCAAATGACATGACATAACATGAGGGGAAAGGGATACATGGGAAATGGAGTCCAAAACATATGACAAGAGTCCACGGTGGAGTGCTCTCTAACAGAGTTCATGGGCACTCCAGCAGGTGACCGTGACAAACACATTAAAGCCTTTTCTTAAACATTTTTTTAATTACCTCATTCTCATATTAGAGATTTACTAATGCCATGTTTTCTTAGTGATGACAGGCTCAGGGAGATGTGGGTCACCTCCACAAGTGAACAATGCAGATACAGTACAAATGACAAAAAATGAATACAGTACAGGAGAGAGAGTTGAATACAGCTGCTTTAATAAATACACAATGGATCAGCAACACCCTTACACCAGATACCTGACCTGTCAGCAAGGCCAATGGACTGGGATTATTAAGTGTTTAAGTAAGTATGAACACACTTCACCATATATATCATATAGATGCATCATGATGTAATCTTGTAGTTTAAGCTGTAGGTTGTGATGATTATTTAATGAATGTATATTGTGACACTGACAGTGACATGCTGGGTTTATTTCAGAGCCCTGTACAGTGACAAAGGAGATAATGGATGAAAGAGGGATAGATTTGGCCTATAGTAATCATCAAAAGATGTTTGCAGAACATAATGATCACATCACCTTTGATTGTCTGCCGGAAAAATCTTCACTAGGTATTAAGTTCAGACAAAAGTGTAATGATGGAGAAATTATTTTACCTCTGTGTGTGTGACAGTGGAAATAAAATATCATCTGTATTACTGCACAAACAAAATGAACAGATATAAATAAATATTTTTGTCTCATAAAGAAAAAGATTGAACACTTATATAACTTGCTACGCTTGCTTTATTCCGTTAAGATGGTTGCCCAAAAGTCCTCTCTCTCTGTGTGTGTGTGTGTGTGTGTGTGTGTGTGTTTTTTATAGTATCAAGTCCTGTTTGAAGGGGTGAATGAAAGGGCACAGAAGCTTTTAGCAACACAGACTTTACAAATTCATATCACTACCTAAAAGCTTAAGTGCATTTATACAGTAACTACATCTTTTGGAAAACTAAAAATAATCAGTTTTTTTTTTCACATAAGTACTAATTAATGTCAAATACTCAAGGAATATTGCAATATTTTTTTTCAATTCCAAAAATTTGGATGGTGATTCTGTCGATACTCCGTAAACTGCGCTGAGCCGTCGTCGGTTATGTTTTACAGAAATGAAATCTTGTGAGGTTTTTCTCTTTCTTCAGTTAATGTTCATCGACGTCTCAACAAAAGGTAACAATGAAACTAATGAGCTGATCAAGAACTGATCCTTTAAAATACCTGTCTGAATACAGTGACTGGTTTTCCATTAAACCTTATGTACCTTATTAATAGTATAACATGGCATGTATCATAGTGTTTTACAGTGTTATAGAGTACTTCTTTTTACTTTTACTCTATTGATTAAAGAGTTGCTTTACCCTAAAATACTTTTTTTTTACCCCACTGTTTTCTATGCTTTATATTTTGGATGAAACCAGGAGGCTCGTTACTGTCCCATTGACTGCCAAGCAAATAACACTTTTTCGTTTTCCTCTAAAATATCCTAAATTGTGTCCCGAGGATTCGGAAGGACATGAAAATGTTCATTTTGGGGTGGGGTAACCCTTTAATATCAGCTGCCAAAAACAAGCTGTAGTTTTCTGTGTTTTTAGAGTCTGAGGTTTCAATCACGCCTGGGCACACATTAAAGCTTTCTTGTAACGGGCAAGGTCTGATTTTAAAAGGACGGCGAGAAATCACCTGCCAGTCAAACGGAGAATGGAGCAGCCCACTTTCAAAATGTGAAAGTTAGGCTACAAAGGGAAAAAATAGACTATACTAACAGTATGAAACAGCGTTTTCTCATGTTATGTTATATTTCCTCATAAACTACATCCTGTAATATCACAAATTAATAAAACACTGGCTTACAGTTACAGTTAATACTAATTAAAATAAATAATTAAATGTCTTCAGCGAGAAACCACCACACCAGGAAAATGCAGATACGGAAGAAATGCTGAAAAATGAATACAGTTATGGGGAAAAAGCATTCTTGGAACATTTTTATGTCGGGTTTGTTTTAGAGCCCTGTGCTGTGACCGTGGAGGAAATGGATAACAGGGGTATAGAGTTGGAATGGGGTGGACGAAAAAAAAATCTTTTCAGTGCACAAGGATGCGAAACATTTAAGAAATAAAACCGTTTTAAGGCAAACGTGTACCAACGGGGTGATGCTTCTGCCTTGGTGTGAATAAAATCAACACTTCAGCAACACAATGTTAAAGAAAGTTTGCTAATTTGACAAAAATAAAAATAAATAAATCCCAAAATTACTGATGAAATAAGCACACTATCCCGTTTCCACAGACACGGCTTAAGCCTAGTCCTAGACTAAAATAGAAGTCTGAGCTGTTTTAACTGAAAGAAAATTGCACTTATTGATTTGTTTTGCATCATAATGCACACCAGTAATGATTTTACCTAAATGTCTTAACTGAACTGAAGCCTAGTCCTGTTAATGCTAAACCCTGTCTATGAAACCAGGCTCATATGCAGGTCAAATGCAGGTCAGTGACACTTTATGCGGTTAATAAAATGTGTGTATAAAAGACATCCTTTGTTTAATATCCTTTGTGTTGAATTTAGAAAGCAGAAACAAAATCCACAAGCCTGATTTTATGCAGAGGGAGTATATTTTTGTAATGCTCAGTTATTCTTGAATGATTCAGAGCCTCCGGTGTTGATTGACTCAGGACAGGAATGCGAAAAGCTACAATTTTAAATGCAAATTTACTTTTATAGCATATTTTATACTTTTATATTTCAACGATGCTTATATTTCATGCAAGATTAATCCACCTTTATACAAGCAGGCCTAATAAGTGTTTACATTACTTGCATGTGGAGGATCTGCCCCATTTGGACTTCATGCTCTCTGGGCTGCAACCATATCTACTTTGAATTATCTCAATGAGATGTTCATGTGAATCACACATGCTCAATATCATAGTAATTTAGTATTATATAATGTACAAGAAACTAAAATTATCAGTTCAAGTGATATTTTAGTTTTCAGGGGCTCTGTATGACCAAAAAAAAAAAAACTATTAAATGGGGCTAAGGGTCATAAGAACAATGTTTGTTAAAATGATCTTAGGTGCCACCTCCAAAGACCAGACTTGAAGAAGTTAAAAAAAAAAACACATTGGCTCACTCATGTTTTAATTCAGTCATTTCAGTCAAGAACGGCCTCAGAACATAAGCTGTGGTTCCTTTTAATATTCAGTTTGAGCACTTTACAATAAATCAGTTCCAAACTGCATTGTATTTACAAAAGAGCTAACATGCCATCTTTTAGGACAGACCCCTAATATGCGCCAATAAAAAAAAACAAAAAAAACTGTCATCCACAACATTTTGATAAAACAAAGTATTAAAAATATTCACAACACAAAAACACACAATATTTACAAGCGTGCGCAATTCTGAGCAACAATGAAACGCTTTGGCGGTGCAGTATAGAGTTTTCCACGCTGCAGTATTTAAGGCACGATAGCGAGAGCGTTAGCCAGCATCTGAATGGCACGAAGAGGATCCACGATGTCTTTTAATTTGTTACGCCGCAGAACCCAGTCAGGAGCAAACCTGAGGGAAATCAGAAGGTTGATGGGATCAGTGTCTCCCCCGTAACACAGACTATGGAAAAATATTTTATAGATGCAGTAAACCGCGTACCTGGCCACAGGTTTAGATTTTCGAGGGGTGGCTTGGAGAAGGAAACTTCCATTGAGAGAGGTGTTCATTTTCTGCTTGACTTTGTTCCTCTCGGCATCCATCTTGCATTTTCGAAGTGTAAGTCGGTAAATGCTGCGAATGCGATCCGAAACCTTTGAAAGTTTTCGAACCTCCTGTGTGAACAATGTTTAGAAATCAATTCTTTTAAATGCCGTTCAGATTGCTGCAGGCTCAATACAAGTGCGGGTGTATCGGCAGCACTTAAAAATAAGAAGAAAGATGATTGAACCCAGCTGCTCAAACAAAAAAAAAAACACCCACCACTGCTCTCCGTTCATCCTGGACTAAGAGGACCAAGAGAAAGCAAGCCTTGGTAAAGATGCTGCCACCTTTTTCTGCAACCTTATCTCCAGCCTTATCCCGGTAGATCTGCAGAAGATCCAGGAGGGTTTCTACAGAGTTGTCCACGTCATAAACAGCATCAATGGTTCGGTTGTACTGAAAAATATTGAATCAGCAAAATCAGCAATTACTTAATCAGCATATTAAGCGATTTCATACTAATTTGTAACTAACAAACCTAATTGCTTAATTATTTAAAGGCTACATACCTTTGACAAGTTGAGAAGAACTTGGATGGATAACGTGACGATCTCCATTGAAGGCACACTTCGGTTGCAGCTCCTTATCAGAGTGAAGATGGTGTGTGTCGCTCCGCTTTCAACAAGACGTTCGCAGCACTCGGGAGAAAGTCTTGTGGCAGTTTCTTTACAAAAAAAAAAAAAAAAAAAAGATAACGTTAACTATCATTTTATGAATCGACGAGCCTCGGAACTTTAAAAACAAGGTCTTACCCAAATGTTTCAAGGCCGCAAGAATGTAAGCATAATTCTGAAGCCCAAGAAGGTAGCTTAGCGCTGTTGTAGTCTTGTTACACAACTTGTCCTCTTCCTTCACCCCTCGATTTACTTCCCTGAGACGGTGCCTCATGGAAACGACTTTGCTTGTGTCATGCTGTTTTCGTGAACAATGACCCCTCCAGAGCGCCTTCAAACAATTAATTCTAATTAACAGTTGTCCAGCCAAAACACAAAACGTATCCAACATCTACACGAACACTTCTGAGGTCTAAAGAAACCAAGTAATACTGGTTTGAAAAAAAATATACATGCATTTTACTTGTATTATACATTGTAAGCATACGTAAATGTACGTTTTTAATAAGTCGGCTGTGTTTAAGTTCATTTAAGACACCATACCTGTGCCTTTATTATTGCACATTGTAGCCTCTCTTTGCGGCGTTTCAGAAGGAGCTTCCTAACGGCATGCTGGATAGTAGAAGCAGCTTTGTTGCGACGATGTAACCAAGTTCTCACTGCCCTCTGGGTCTTGACGATGCGATCTCGGTCTTTAAGGTATCTCCTCCTTTGCAGCTTCGCCCTAAAACATTGCTAAAAAGCATAGGGTAGAGAAAGAGGGAAATTTAAGTAATCTGTTACACTTATAAATAAACGGGGATATCTTGGTGTAGATAACGATGAAAGGGTACGCTGGTAACAAAGCAGGCAACAGATAAAAACTACACTTCTTTTTTTATTTACATATACAACGAATATTGTAACAATTCAAAGCGGGTTGAAAATCTGGAACTGCACAAAATCAAAACATGTACTAACTTCTCTTTAATTAAGCAATGATTTTATATTGATGATTAATGTACCTGGATGTATAGGACCAAAGAGATCTTCCTCTTGGCGGATTGAAGAGCCCAGTGTGCTCGCACAGCTCTCTGAATCCTTATTGCACAGAGATGATGGTAAACAGCTGCTGAGAAACGGTGGCGTCTCGCAGCGCAAACCATTTCTTTTACCTATGAAAGGGAACAGGTTAATACACACCAATTAGCATATTCTGTCCCATCAGCTAACTCAGGAGCCATGGATGGGCAATGAGTAACCTACTCCAAAGAGGTGGTCACTGAACAATTACTTTGAGGATAAGTTCACTTCCAGAATATAAATTCTGCCATTTACACTCCAATTGCTCAATCTTTGAGGTTTGTTTAACACAAAAGATATTTTGAAAAATGGCAGCATCCAAACAATAGACGAGCACCACTGACTTCCACAATATTTTTTCCTACTGTTATGGCTATGCCTTTTCTTTTTTCTTCTGGATACATATTTCTTTGACATTCCGTTTACTTTCATTTGCGAAATAAAATGTTTGGTTTTAGTACCATTTTGGCTTCACGTGTCCTTTATGTTCCTCTTTTCTGGTTAATTTGAATATGTAAGTTTATAACAAGCCAATGATGCTCATCAACCGTTTGTATACCAATCTTTTTTCATCGTTTTAAATAGAATAAAGAAACATTCTTGATTTGAGTAAATGGCAGAATTTTCATTCTGGAAGGAAACTAATAATTTAAATAGGCAATTCTTCAATTATTATTATATTGTCAATAACATTACTCATAGATATAAACACTTGCCTGTTGTCTCGCAAGCCGACCACGCCACAAAGCCTGAAGACGGAGAGCGGCGTTGTGTTGTCGTCTTAGATTTTCTTCTTTAATTCTGGCCAGCCGTAAAATTCGGAAATGGCGCTGTAGAGTTAGGGCAGCATCTCTCTGTTGGTGATATCGACATCTTTGGCTAAAGCCTCTGAAAGCTGACTGTATCTTCACAGCCGCTGTTATTTGCTGTGAAAAAGAACAGACTGATGGTTTAGTTTTGCTAAACAACATTTGTCAAAATATATCTGTAGGGAAAAAAAAAAAAGGATTGTTTTTTTTAATTGTATATCAAAGCGAAAGTTTTACATGTAGCAACAACACACAAAAAAAATTAATTGTTCAAAACTTAACCAAAATAAATACTTTGCATCATTGTGTTGCTTGTATTGCCATGTCATAATTTTCTGTAACATTGACTGATAACCGTTTCCCTGAAACTTTTTTTTATCTGCAAATAAATATTAGTTAGACAGTGTGTATTTACAGATCAATGTCAATGCCATCACTGCACAAAGTCTATTTTGCTTACCGGAATTTATACAAACTGGTGAAAAACAGTGTGGCATTTCAAAGTTCAAAGTTCATCAACATTTAAAGGTGCATTTAAGTTAGTTTTTTTTTTCCTTATTAAAAAGTGGGTCGCATCACGATTACGTAAGCAGCCAAATACCGCTAACTATATCTCAGTAATCTATTATTATTATTCACTACTTCCCCTCATAGAATATGCTAATGTTAGTTGATTCACATTTCTTCATTGTAATGCTGCTTCCGCACAAGTAGGTGTCAGTATGTAAGTGCCCCTTAAAAGCAGAACAAAAAAAGGAATTCCTTTATAATAAATAATTATTGATTCCCAGGAAAAGAACAAGTACCTTTTTAATGGAATCTCTCACTCTTTGACCTCTCCACAAAGCCTGGATGTACAGAACGGACTTTCTAAACCTCAGGAAGTCGGCATGCTGTTTTCTGGCAGTTAGAGTTTCCCTCCATCGTTGCTGAATGACTCGGACACTGTGCTGGACTGCTAGAAATCTTAGAGTAGGGTAGAGGACAACTGGTCATGTTGCGACTCCAACCGACACAAATTAAAAACTGAAAAGAATAATAAAATCTCCTTTATTTGTTACCTTGAACGCTGGCGTCTTGCTTGAATACACCGACCGATGGTTGCAACAGCGGCTTGTTTTAAAATGTAGTTTCGTCTAGCTGTGCGTCCTCGAAACCAGGCCTGAATTTTCAGAGCAGCTTGCGCTCGCATAGCATGTTGTCTCGCTTGATAAGCCCGAAATGCTGTCTGAGATAATCCAAACATTAAAAAAAATAATAAATAAAATCTAATTATGCACTTAAATCCTAAAACCTAAAAATGATCTTCAACAAAAGCATAAGTGCATACTACAATAAACAGAAGCAGGATTTTTGCAGTAACGTGCTACAGATTTCACACGAAAAAAAAAAGTTTAACCAAATGCAATTTAACATGCTTACTTGTATCACAACAGCGGACTTTCGCAGTTGAAGAAACTGTTCACGCTCTCTTTGGCAGAGTTGGAAAGCTCTGTAATGCTTCTGTATAACCAAAACAGATTCCTTGAGATGCTGAAACCTGCATCTTTCAATCATCCCCCGATAATGTGCCTGTTCGAGGGTTTAAAATAAAAAAATAAATCATCAAGTTTTGCTTTCCCAGTTAAATCTGCTTTAAATTTCCAAAGTTATACAAGATAAACAACAAATGGCAAACACAGAATACAAGTATAGTCAATTGCATACCTGAATCGTGATGACACTTGAACGCAATTTCTGAAATCTTCTGTACTCAATGTGTCCACGCACTCTGGCCTGAAGTACTTTTACATTCTGGAGCGTCTTTAGATAACTGCTCCTCTGCTCCACTGTTGCTCTATGAGATCTGTAATGCTTTTGGAGAGTAAGAGTTGCAGCCTGCAAATTGCGGTATCTTCTCCGGTCTGCAAACATTCTGTATTGAGCTTGCAACGTCAGGACACTTGAGCGGAGCAACAGGTAGCGCTTGCGGTAAACATGCATGCGCACAACAGACTGAATCTTGATTGCAGCCCACTTTCTTTTTGCAAGTTTCCTCACTAGCATTCCGCACGCAACGCAGATTGCAAGGTAAGCGTAGCTTGCTTAAGAGCAACAAAACCATTCCGATCTTTCTTCACCAGTTTACACGATCTGTACCACTTTTGGATGATAGTTGCGCTTACTTGCATCCTGGCATGCTGAACTCTGGCACAATGGCCTCTGTAAACAGACTGAATCGTGATCGCTGCAGCCTTTTCTTTCAAGAAACGCTGTCGTTGGACAGCCATTCTTAGGTAGGACTGGATGGCTCTTGCGGCCTTGGTCCGTCTGGCGAGTTCTCTCCCCTTCATCCCTCTGAAAGACTTCTGCAGGCATACAGCGGCATTTCTTACCTGCTGGTATCTACACATCTGCTCGTCTCGAAGTTTCAGGGCTCGAAATCTCTGCTGGAGAACCCTGGCTGCCCAGCGCTGTCTCTTAAATGTTGAGCTCCGCTGGTACATCCGGAAAGCAGCCTGTATAACAATGGATGCTTCTTGCTTTTCTGCCAATCGTCTCCTTGAATAATGTCCTCGAAAAGCTGCTTGAATGACAACAGCTGACTTTCTGAAACGTAGAAAGTTCTCACGATCTGCTCTAGCCTGAATGCATGACCTGTAATGGCTCTGGATAATGATAGCCGACAACCTCATGGCCTGGTACTTAACCATCTCTTTGTGTCTCCTAAAACAAGACTGAATCAAGACAGCTGCTTGATGCTGTTGTAGCAGTTGCCTTCTAACTTTTAGACCTCTGTAACATGCCTGAACAACAAGTGCACCTTGGCACAGGTCAAGAAAATGCTTTCTCTGCTGTTTTGCTACATTGGTGGCACGGTACCTTTGCTGAATAACAATGGCAGCGCATTTCATAGCTAAATACCGTTTACGAGCACTGTAGGATTTGAAAGTTGCCTGAATGTTGATGGCAGCTTGATGCATTTGCTTCATAGTCTGTCTGGACTTCATGCCACGATAGGCTGCTTGCAGAATCACGGCAGCACTCTTCTGTTCCCGCAGAGCCGCTACCTCTCGTTTCATCATTTTGTTTGCTCTGAAACGCTGCTGAACAGTACAGGCTGCCCACTGAAGTCGCTGGAAACGCAACTTGAGGATGAGTTTTCTCACATGGGACTGAATGACTGTCGCAGCTTCATGTTCTCTTCGGATCTGTCGCCGGACCTGCATTCCTCTGAAAGTTGCTTGGATTGCAACAACAGCTCGTCGTTTAGCAAAATAATGTCTACGATCGCGCCTTGCTACCAAAACAGATCGATAGTGTCGTTGACAGAATCCAACAGCAGCTCTGATGGACAAAAAGCGCTTTCTTTGTTTATAGGCAAGGTACTTGCGTTGAATGACTGTGGCTGCAAAGTTCATCCTAGCGATGTCACGCCTTGTACGGTTTCCTCTGTAAATAGCTTGAATTGCAATTGCACTACGCCGTAGCTTCAAAAAGCTCTCTCTTGCCTCTTTTCTCAGTAGATGGCACCTGTATTGCCTCTGTATGACCAATGCAGCCAGCTTCATAGCTTGGAATGGCACTCGAGTTCTGTACATTTTGTACATTGACTGAATCACAGCGGCTGCTTTATGCTTTCTATTGATTTCTTTTCTTACCCTCATCCCTCGGTACACAGACTGCAACGTGATGGCTGCTGCTCTCAAGGAGCAAAACCTTTTACGTTGCTCCCTTGTGCTTACAACTGCTCTGTATTGCTCCTGAATACGAATAGTGGCATTTCTGAGAGCAAGGTAATCACGGCGTTGCTTGTAAGCTCTGTATGTCTTCTGGATCATTCTTGCAGATGTGTGTCTTTCTGCAGTCTGTTTTCTCACTCTCATTCCACGGAAAGCTGACTGTATACGTATGGCAGCTGTCTTTAGGGCAGCATATTTCTTTATGACAGCATTTTTAGTCATTGTTGCCCGAAATCGCTGTTGTAAAATGGATGCGGCCCACTGCTGTCTTTGGTACTTCTTGAGTTGGGAATGTCCACGGAAATGTGCCTGAATCACTGTTGCAGCTTGGTGAGATTTTCTTAAGTTGTTGCGAACTTTCATTCCCCTAAATGCTGACTGAATAACTACAGCAGCATTTTTCATTTGCAAGTAAGTAGCTTGCACGCTTTTGCCAACTCTGTAGGCTCTGTATTGCTGCTGTATGATGATAGCTGCACACTTTGCAGCAAGAAAGGCAATGCGTACCTTATGCATTCGGAATTGAGCTTGAATGACAGTAGCAGCTTGATGCTTTCGTTGTAGATTTTGCCTCACTTTGGAACCCCGATAAATGGCCTGTAGAGTTATAGTAGCCTGCCTCAAATGGATATAACGGCTTCTTTCCAACCGTCCCAGGGCTATAGCCCGATGGCGTTGCTGAAGGACAAGAGCAGCACATTTTAGAGCCAAAAACCTCTGACAGCACATATGTGCTCTTATCACTGATTGAATCAAAGTTGCGGCTTTATGTTTCTTCTTCAGTTCTTGTCTTGCTTTCTTGCCACGATAAGCACTTTGTAGCACAATGGCTGCTCTTTTGATTTCAGTGTATTCTGCGTGCACCTTCCGTCCATCTCTGAAGGCTTTGTAATTTCTCTGAATGACTACGGCAGCATGTTTCATTTCCAAAAACCGTGTCTGTGCTGCATATCTACGATAGTTGGACTGAATGATTCTGGCAAATCTGTGGAGTTGACTGATCTTGCTCCTCTCAGTTCGTCCTCGCCAAATTGCTTGGATTGTCACTGAAGCGAGTTTAAGAGCCATATACTCTTTTCGTAATTTGTCTCCAAGTACTTTCGCTCTGTATCTCTGTTGCAGAACAATGGCTGATCTTTGTAAGCGTAAATAGTGCCTTTCAGCTATAAACCGCCTGAAAGCAGTTTGAATCATAAGTGCAGCTTGGTGGTGCTGAGCCATAGATCGCCGGACCTTCCAGCCACGGAAAGCTGCTTGTAGAGCAAGCACTGCCGATTTAATTTTGAAGTATCTCTTCTGTTCTGCTTTCCTTAGCAAGCATGCTCGGAACCACCTCTGAATTGCGACTGCATTTTGCTTCATTTTAGATACATGTTGTCTGACAAGGTAGGCCCTGAATGAACTCTGAATGACAGTTGAAGCATTGTGCCTTTTCTTTAAAGTCTGGTACTTGCATCTTTGAAGGTGACCTCTAAACCATGCTTGAACACAAACGGTTTTGTTTTTCAAATCCAGGTACTGGGTTTTACAACGCTGCATTCTGTACCATGCTTGAATGCGTAAAGCTGCGGCATTTCTTTCCAGCAATTTCTTCGCATGCCACTTCCGGAAAGCTGCTTGGATTATAGAGGTGGCATGATTTTTCTTTAGAAGACTTTGAATCCTCCAAGCTTTGTATGTTTTCTACGGGAGGATATTTTAATTAAGATTAGCCATCTAGATACACATCTATAATTGATCTATTTGGCTAACTGCTGAAATATGTAAATTTGAAAAAATGAAAAAACTGAAAAATTTGAAAAAAAAAAAAAAAAAAAGTACATTTTTATGCATTTTACTAGGCACAGCAATACAGGATGAGCTGTATTACATATTTTCTTAATCATGAATATACCTGAATTACAGTTGCAGCTGCATTTTTAAGAGCAAGCCGTTTCTTATTTTTCAGCACTCTCAACTTTTCCTGTGCAACGTATCCTCTCCAGAATGTTTGGATCATGATGGCTGCCTTATTCTGTCTGATCATTCTTCTTCTCAAGATGAATTTCCGCACAAGGGCTTGGATTTTAGTAGCAGCCAGGTTCCTTTCCTGTGAATGTAGAGCATATTCAATAGAAGACGAAAAAAAATAAAAATAATCTATAGAACAGCAATGGTACAAGCAGCTTAAAAACTGAAAAACGTTACCTGAATTAGCTCAATGTCCTTCTGTAGCTTATATCTTCGCCATGCACCTTGGATGACCCGGGCTGCTCTTGTTTCATTGCGGAGATCCAAAAGACGGGCACAGAGGAAGGAGAGGTAGCATGTGACAACCTGAAAAAAAACCAACAAACAAAATCCTTATACAATATATTCATATTCATGATATAAAAAGTATTTCTACACAACCTCAGTGTACCTCCCAAGCAAGTATGTTTTGCTGATAACCCAAAATGTGGAAGGGATTACAATTATTTTTACCTTTTCATTTGGGATAGTGTTGGACATATCCTCTGGATTTATCATAGCAGGCACACCTCCAAGATAAGAAACAGCAGTGTTCACCAACTGGAAGTTTTTTCTCTCATTCTCAAGTAGCTCTCTGAAGTTCACTGATGGGGATTCTGAGGAGAATAATAAATGGCAAAAAATAAATAAATATATTTCACAAAATAAAGACACTTATTTATCATACTATTATAGGAATGCTTAAGCAAAAAAAATTCAAAACTCAAATTACCAGTTTGTAAATTTTCAAAAGAACAGTCAGAGTCAGTTGAGGAGTTATTGAGCTCCACTTTGCCACGATAACCACATTCAATGGTCTGTGTTGTGCTCTGTTGAATCTCTTCTGCGGGGAGATGACCAGGATGGTAATGATGAATGAGGTAGCACAGGACACGGCCATCTGAGAATGACACCGTGAAATTTTCAGCCTGGAAAAATAATGGAGAGGTTTTGTTCAGAGAAGGATCCGATGCAGGATACCTCATTAAAAACATGTATTCTTAACCTTCTGCAGAGTGAATAAGCAAGCAATTGATTTTATTTCTTTATTGTGACTCACCTTTATGTTGTAGAACTCACAAACAGCATTGACCCAGTCCATAAGCAATGTTACTTTTTGGCTGGGATGTTCAAATGCTCGCCTTGACTTCATCCTTGTCACTGCAACCCCACTGTTAGCCAGTAATGAGGCCAGCTTCTGTTTAGTCCTCCATGTTTTCCTGAGAAAACTGATTTCCTCTTTGAGTTGATTCTCATCGAGTAGCACTTCCACCTATGGAAATTAAAGTACATCAGAATGTAACGTCATTATTTAAAAAGCTCACACATAGAATATTGGTAGATAAAAATTAGCAACATTAAAACTAATTATTTATTTAAATAATGTTTAAAAAAGGGACTGGAAAATGGGTTATTCGACCCTGGTTGATACCTGGAAGGCAAATATGATTTTCCACAGAAGGTTTAGGGTCTTTTCCCTGTGTCCATCCACAATGTCTCTGGAGTCAATGTTCACTCCTTGAAGATAAATTGAAGCAAAGTCAGAGGGGTTTTTTTGTTGTTGCCCAGATTATAAAAGACATTGCTAGTTTTTACCGTCTTGAAACTCACCACGCTCATCTTTAAGATCAACACCTTTGTTTTTGAGAACCTGTAGTGCAACGTCAACATTGTGTACTTTCTGAAGGCGGCTAATAGCAGGAATCCGCAGCTTTCTAGACAAAGTCCAGTCCAGATTGAAGAGCTCCATTACACGTCTGAAGATGAACACAGAAACATTTTGTGAATAGAATGGTATTTTAAGTCAAATCTAAATATTAGCTTGGGTAACAACATTCCATTATGACGCACGAACAACAATTCTCAAAATCAAACATACACCAAACGAATGCCACATCTCAAATCAACAGCAAGATTCTTCACAGCAAAGTTGAACTCATCCAGAGGAGTCTGAACATGGGATACTGCTAGGCCCAAGTGGCTGAGGTGCCGTGACAAAATGCCTTCACCGCTCAGGAAGTCCCGAGAAAATGCCAGTAGCAGATCTTTGCTTGACTGTAGGAAAAATATATATATTTTAAAAATCACACTATTGTGAAATTAGTGGTTTTAACCACCTTTATTCTACATAAAACCCACATACCTTAAATTCAGCATCCATGCAGAACAAACAAGGATCATGTTCGATCAGTCTAGACTCTTTGGCTTTATCCAGAAAGCAGACCAGCAGAATTAGCTTCTTCAGAGTGAAGCGAGAGAGCGCCTCCTCGTGGCCTGATGAAGGAAAGTGAAAAAATAAAGCAGCTGCTATTACAGACACGCTGTTTGTAAAGTACTAACAATATTAATTATTAATAAAAAAAAAACGAATAAGTAATCAAATTATTTTAGTTACCATCTCTGTATAAATTGGGCACTTTATTGTGTCTGTACTCAGCGGCTATGTCTGGGTTCCACAGCAGACGTCCAAGAATAAACATGGCCAGTCCCATGACGTCGTTGTTGCTTTCAAGTGATATTAGTTCTCCATAAATTGTCTGAGACAAAAAGGAATGGGTAAAACATGTGGCCAACCGATACCTTTTTTCCTTTTTTGAACATTATGCTTTCACAAAGAGAAATAAATACCTCAAGTCCTATTCGCAGCCAAAGTGGATTGTATGATATCAGCCAGTTAAGAACTTTCTGACGCTCACCTGCGAAATAAATACAAAAGGTGAAAAATTAGACAAAGATTCACCATGATAGGTTTGCAGAGAAATAAAACAAAACAGTAAGAGTGTTTTAAGTAGTATGGTTGTTTTTAATTTATAGTATTATTCAGGAAGGGAAAATTAAATTGATAAACACTGACAGTAATTTTAAAATATTATAATTTAAAATTTTAAGTATCATGGTTTCCACAGAAATATTAAGTAGGACAAATGTTGATCATAATAAAACAAGCTTCTTTAGCACCAATTCAGAAAATTACAAATATATAGACAGACAAAAAGACAGAGAATATATTTTAAATTACAATAGTATTCAACACAAATCACCATTATATTGCATTTATTTGATCAAAAAATAGTCTTGTTGAGCATGTGGCAAGATTTCAAGACAAGATTTCCCACGTCCCACAACGACAAAACATTTATCGTTTGCATCTCATACCTATGTCCTTCCAGAGATGTCTGTCCTTTCGCACAAGGAGCCTTTTGGCTTCTACTTCCAGCTCCAGCCTCTGGATGGCCTTCACCATGGTGTCTGAAGTAAAAAGCTTGCAAGCTGCTCTTCGAAGGCGGTTTAGCCGTTGACGGGCTGTGTAGGTTCTAAAAGACATCTCTTCTTTTGTTGGTGCTTTGGGTATGTTGAATTTGTCGTTCCCCATAGTTAAAGACAAAGCATTCACTGAGACACAATAAAGAGAAAGAAAGATGTTAGAGTGCTGCTGAATTTACTTAAAGCAAAATATTCTAGACACTACATAAAAGAAAACAATAGAGCCCACCTTTAGTAACTTCGGTAGCAACTTTGAAATCATCAGGAGTGAGAACATAATTCATCCACCAGGTAAAGCCCCGCTCCTGCTTCTCAATCCATCGCTCATCATAAAACATGTTCTTTGCAGCAAATGGCAGAGGATGCCTTGGTATAGCTGTCAAGATTGTACAATAAGCAACGTATGCCATTTAAAACACAACAAAAATCAAAGAAAGAAGCCATAAAAACATACCAGTCTGTAATGGCTTTATAAAGGTCAGTTTGGTCTGCGCTACAGCCACTATCCTTGAAGGCTTTCGACTCGAGCTGCTCTGTGACTTCACAGACCGGCCATCTATAGGAGTGAAATACATTTAAAATGGTATCCCTGGTCATACTAAAACTTGTAATACACTTATTTTAAGACATGCCAACCTAAAAAGAAGGAAGACGATGTATTCTTACCTTTTTGAGTCGTTTTTGGAGAGGATTTCTTAGGTGGTGGTTTTGTGGACTTTCTTGAGCTTGATGGAGCTTTAAGGAGAAAAAGTTCTCAACTTGTACAATGTCCGAATATCTCATAATACATGCCAGAGTGAATTAGATAATGCATATTAGGTTTTTAGTATCACAGGCACAATGAGGACACTTGACTTACCTATAGCTTTGCGTTGGTGTCCAGATGTTGACCTTGATGTGAACGTTCTTTCATGGCTTGGTCTCTCTGACGCATGTGCCGGAGCACGACATTTTTTTGCTTGGACGTTTGTCTTGTCTTCTGACTGCCCTCTCAAAAACTCATCACTTTTTCTCTTTTTACTCTGCACAGATGTCCTGCTTTGCACAGGAAACTGGTCCTGATGGCGACCTGGTTGCACTTTATCAAAGACGTTAACAGCTGCTAACTCCAGACCGCTAGACGGACTGCTAGTAACTGCGGTGAAAACTTGAGGTCGTATTGGAGATATCGAAGACAAAACCTGTTCAGGAGGGGATAACTTTGAGGTTGGCTTCTCTTTCCTGACCTGCATTGAAGTTACAGAAAATTTGGACTCTAGTGCCACATCTGGACTTGAATCCGAGCTGATGACAGGTAAAGCACTGTCAGGAGAACTTGTGTTGGATTCTGCATTACTAGCTTCCGAGAGCTCCAAGGTCTTCTCCAAGAGTCTGCGCCTGGATGTTTTCTTCTTACGCATGCCTGGACTCTCAACAGAAGCTTCTGGTTTGCCTTTGGTCACTGTGGTAGAATTCACAGGAAACTTCTTGGGACCATCTGGAGCTAGAGCATCATCCACTTTATTCAGCTTGGTCACTGTGGCGGTGCTAAAAGGTAACCTAAATGCATCATGTTTTGATTCAACATCTTTGATTCTGTTGGGTTTCACACAGTAAGTCAGCCTTGGGTGAGTCACTTCAAACGGTGGTGAAATGACAGCGGTCGCTCTAAATGAGCTTACCGGATCCGTTTTTTCAGACTCGAGAGAATCGGAAAAATCAAAGCTAGAGCAAGCATTAGGTGGACTCACAGCATGCGACAGATCTGAGCCTATAACATCCAGAGCATCTTTTACAGACAAAGATGGTTTCTCTGGCTCTCGACTTTGATCTTGTGCAAATTGTCCAATCACAGGAAGTGGACTCTGAAAGCATGACGACAATGGATTTCCAAACCTCTCTGGGGTGCTGGAAGGGGAGAGGGTTTTATTCAAAACCCTTGTGATTTCTTTGCACTCTGCTTTACGTAAAAAAGGCACATCCTTGTTATCGGGTGTATCCAAAAATCTCTCTGCTGGTACTAAGACAACCACTGGTGAGTTCTTCTGCAAATGCACATCATCAAATTTTTCCGTCAAAAAAACAGGCTTTGACATCTCAGGAGTCAAGGATGGGGCATTCGTCCTAAAGGCATTGGACCCATAGGCAGGCTGTTGCTGGTTTAATGGCGACAACGGGTTGGATGTACTATGTTTTCTGTACTGTGACTGACGCGAGACATGAAATGTCTTATTTGCAGTCTTCTTCGGCATCGAAGACACTTTCTTCTCCTTTGAGGGGGCCAAGACACCTTTTTTTGATTTAATTGAATCCCATAAGCTTTTCTGCAAAACAAGAATTTGAATGCACTCAAAATTATACTAAAACACACAGGGCAAGCATACCTATGAAGCATATTATCATTTCTGAACTCAGTTTTATATTATATTATTAAAAAAAAAAAATCCTACTTGATATACATCCTGAGACAATATAATAATAATTTTAATTAAACATGAGGTGGGTTTATTGGGAATGGGGGTGTGTTTCCCAGGTAAAAAATACAAGTACACTTCCATAACGTAATTAAAGTGCTCTATTTTCATGCAATAATTTATGTACTTAATATACTAAAAATGAAAAATATAGCACTTTAATTACATCATGGAAGAGTACTTGTTTTTTACCTTTGAAAGCGTACAAATATGCATGCATTTAATAATATACATCTTAATTAAAATATATTTGTATTATGATGTAGGCAAATCTTTTATTTTAACCTATCTTTTTGTAATGAAACCAAGATCTTGCGCACTAAAAATGTCAATATAGATTTTGCTGAGTTAATAGGTTCCTTCACCCCATTCTCTGTAAATTTCAAAAATAAAAACAATCAGAGTCAGAGAGACATTACCTTTTTCTTCTTTGTTGCCTCTGCTTTTCCAAGCAAAATCGCCTGGTGTTTGACAATTCCATTTGCAACGAAGCTGAGGAGTTCTCGAACTCCGCCTTCTTCCACTGGTGTCCAAGTGACAGTTAAAATAATGCTGTCTTCAGGCTAAATTTTTTTAAAAATACACGTTAAGTAAGTTTGGAATGGCTAAATTTACTTTACTTTGGTGCAGCTCCAAATGAGATATTTAGCAGAATATTAATCCAGCTCTTTTCCACACAATAAAAGTAAATATAAACTCTCTGGGCCGACAAGCTTCAAAAATGAAAAATCAGCATAAAAGTAGATTCAACTCATGCACAATATTCCATAGTTGCATTTGTTTTGTTTTTTTTTTTTTTTTTAACACAAAATTATTAATCTTCTCAACCTCCGCATATATTGAAAAACAGATCAACCAGATGTGTCAAGAAGCATCACATCTGGTTCAACATCAGCTACTATGCCCAATGTTATTACTTCTCATGCATTTTGCATGTTTTAATTTGCGTTTTAATCAATAACAAGGTTCTAGTTTTGAACATGCTCACATTTATACAGCACAAAGTTATGTTTGAGGGGATTTCGGCCCTTACGAAAAAGAACCGTTTTACAACATATTAACCCAAAAAACATGGTTACTATAGCTAAAACATACTAACCACAAATTAACCATGGTTTTGCTAAACTAACTATAGTTCAACCATGGTATTTGTAGTAAAACTGTGGTTGCACAAATGGCAATCAATACAGCAAAAATACTACTTTACGTAAGGGACTGAATTATGACTTAGTAAATAATAATTACATTTAAGACATAAATGATGTTTCAGAAAACTAATTTAAAGTCATATGTATCTTATGGTACTTGAGTTAGACATCTTCAGGGACGTAAACACACTCCCAAATATCTCCTGTGCGTTCCACAGAATACAAAAATAATATATATATATATATATATATATATATATATATATATATATATATATATATATATATATATATATATATATATATATATACACACACATACATACATACATACATAGCTGAATTAATAACAATTTTCAATTCTTGGTGCATTATTTCTCTACATATATCAAAAAAGCTTTGTGCGTGTGTGTGTATTCTGTAATCTGAATAAAATCTATTCTTTTAAATCGCGCTAAACTTTCTCTCATTGCCATAGCACAGGACGATAACTTAGTAACGTTGCTTAAAACGTTAATGTCATTTAACATTAACAGAGTTTGTCTGCTTCATTTAGCTGGAAAGCATCATTTAGACACAAAAGCTTCTCGTATGCGCTTACCTGTATGGTAAAAGACGTCTGGTCGACCGAAAAGCCTTTGGATGCTGCAATTTTTTCCACAGTGACTGTCGTTGTCGCATCCTCGGTGGGATTTTCGATTCGTAAAGGCAACGATTTTGCCGATCCCAACTTGATCGTCCCAAATGACACGAAAGGAGCCCTGGAGAACTGAAGCAAACTCAGCACAGGAATTGAAGTGTTGTTCTCCTTGCCGGGTTTTTCGCGACTACACTGAGAATCAAATGTTGGACTAAAATCCAAACATTCCGCTTTCGCGACTTTAAAAGACATGTTTTTAAACTCATCTAAATGAACAACGTTTCGGTACGTCCATGTGTTAGCGCTAGCGAGATACTATACCGTTTAGTGCGTGCGTAGTGGATTGTTTGAATTTGAGTACAGACCAGGCGGCCAATCGGCTGGTTGCAGCTGATGGAATTGTCCAATCACTGAGAGGAAAATAAAACGCTAACCAATCAAAGTTATAGGATTCCTTTAAAAAATATGTTGACACGCCCACAATGCAGGAAGCTGCTGCTGCACGTTGAAATGTTGTTCGGTCAAGGCTCTTGCAGTTGATGCTGCATGTATGAAAATGTATGAAGATAAAAATTTTAATCGTTCGTCCACAGCACACGTGTTTACGACAAAAACGTATAATTATTTGCAATAGCTACAGTATGAGCGTTAAAATTATGTATGTTTATGTATGTAGATTTACATATTAGCGGTGCTTTTTAGCTGCAAACTCAAGTGATAGAATTAGCGTTACCGTTTGTTACTAAAACTGGTGATATATTCGTATATTTATACATTATGCCAATGTTTATGCTTCTCTAGGCTGTTATATTTCTACTTTTTTAGTAGTCGTGCAGTGTAAAAACGTTAAGGTGATTTATTATTATTACAATTATTTTAGTAAGTGCCTATTATTGTTATTATTTAGGAAATATGATTATGATTTCTTATTCACATTTTTATGCACAAAAGTTATGTGCATCCATGTTTTATTTATTTACTTTTCAGAACAAGATGATTTTGAGGAAATAAAGGAAAGTTATAGGAAATGCTTATTTATTATTTTCGTTCTGCTTTTCATTATAGTCCAATAAAATAAAAATAAAATATTTAATATTTATTTTAGTCCTTATTTAAAAAAATTAATGTGAAGAAAAAAATATCTAATAATAATAATAATGTACAATTGTGTGGAAAATGATTGCAAACCACAGGAAAGAAAAGATTTACCAGTGCACAAGATTCATGGCAAATGAGCCAAGAATCCTGACAGATGGCATGGTCTATTTTGCATTAAATAAGAGCTTTCTGAGTGAAGTGATTAGACTCGAGTGCATGGAAGGCCATGATTGCAAGAGGGTGAAAAGTACAGCGCAGCAGCATTTTGTCTGCCGTCCCTTATTTAATATCCGACGTTGTCATCCGCTGCTAATTATCATTCAGACTGCATGCTTGATGGCCCCTCTCTGTTGAAGTCTTCGCCAATCCCCGGAGGTCTCTTTGTATTGAGGATACAGAGAGTTGCGCCTCATTGGTGCGCATGTGAATGAGAGCATGCTAAGACCCAGAGAGCCACAAACAGACAGACACTCTGGAGGATGCTCGAGTTACACACCGTTATCATGCCAGCTTGCCCGCTATCACAATGACATCCGAGTATGGATATGGATCTTACGGGCTTGGGTTCAGTGTGGCTCAGACTAGTTGCATGTGTCTTGTTTGTTCTTCTACAGTGGACAGAAAGTAAGTAGCCCAACCTGTTGCTTTATGCAGTAATGACGTAACTTGTTGGATAGTGTCCTAGTGTCAAAGAGCAGATATTTAGGCGTATTATATTGTTTTTTTTGGTGGTTTTAGTAGAATTTGTATTGACCTGCAACTTGTACACAGCGTTCACTCAGTTTATAAATGTTAAATTCATTCAGCGATTCATGATGTTTTATTTGTGTGTGTGTGTGTGTTGGGGTGTATATATGCTAAATGTAAATATTCTACTTTTAATGGATGGAAAAAGCCTACATGATGGCTTGATATTTTTCTCTTTTGATTTGAAATGGGTCCGCAGGAGTGTGGTCAGGGGTGTCCTAACCCCGAGCGCATCAGTCGCAGTGGCACTTAACAACATAAAAGGCTTTGCATCAAAGACACTTAAAAACAGAGCTGCTCTTTTCATTTTCTAGACACAAGGCGCATTTAAAAGGATCGGGGGCCTGCTTTCATCACGAGCGAAAATGGCATTTAAATGTGTGCATTTTTACCATTGTATAGAGTTTCGTACAGTAGAAGTGCTGTTCATGCGAACATATGGTTTGGGATGAGTGTGGGCTCATGCTGAGCACTGGTCTAGACTTCCTATAAGCTGTTCTTACCGAAATCTGCCAAAACAGACATTTTGGGTCCCAACCGGAGAACAAGTTCAAATATAGACGTTTGATTCTAAATGAAAAGAAATGCCGTGTTTAGCATGCCATTGACTGCATTGCTTTTGATACTTTTAGATGCAATAAACCGCATACTATGTATGATTTGACAGTACATCGACAAAACATATCAGTAAATATCTATATGCGTTTCTTCTCTGCGGCCCCTGAACGTGAACGAGAGGCAATCCTGATAACAACATTGCCAAATTGCGCTCGTGATTAGCCTTTGTCTCCATTCACAGTCTGCAATAAAAAGACACTGCAGACCGCAGGGTTTGAATGGGGTTTCTAGACACCCCCTAAATGACTGACTTATGTCTATTGCCGGTAACCATAGCAACCCCTGCTAAAGGAAAGCTGGAAGTGTGGAATTGGTTGCTATGGGGACATAATTTGATGCTTTGTTGAGACTCCAAAGTTTGCAAACGTCCTTGCAATGCGAGCGCCGTGAATAGGGCTGTCACTGAGGTTAAGCCATTTTTTTGGATAGATAACAGGGCATTGTTTCCTCTGGCATTTCTGAGAATGACCCGCTGAATACAGGAAGGAGGCTTTTATATATACGTGCTTTATCTAAAGCAGCAGGCCCTGCGGCATGTAGGTGTGTGTCCAGTCAGGTATACGCATTAGCTGACTCTGAAGTGTCACTGAAATTTTTAAAATGATAAGATAATTATCAATAATTTGTGGAGTTCACAGCCGGTTTAGGTTTATGCCGGTTTGCAAACACTGCGTAGTTAAGTTGAGATGTAACGGAAGCAGCGACAGATCTTTTTTTCAATATCGTGACATACGTCAGAATATAACAAATAATCAAAAAAATGTAGTCCAAGGGTTTGGTTTAATCCGCTAGCGACTGACTAAGGTAGATATGAATTTGCGTTTGCAGACGATTGCGAGAAATTAGTAGACTTTAAAGGGATGGTGAAGAAAATTCTGTCATTAATTACTGACCCTCATGTCATTCCAAAATATATGACCTTTGTTCATCTGCCATGTCACCAGAAGACTGTGGTTCATTCAGAAAAAAAGAGACCAAAAAATAGACGAAGTGAAAAATATACAATTGTTTATGGATGCCAGTGTAACATTAATAAATTGCTAATAAACGTGATAATGACCCAACTTATGTTTTGTCGATGTACTGTCAAATCAGACATAGTTGTTATGCTATGCTAAACAATTTCGGTTCACATGCATACCTCAGCATAATTTCTGTAAAAATATAATTACAGTAAAATACCGTAAAAAAGGACACTTTTAAGGCTGCACAAGATTTTAACGTGAATTTATTGACCGCATAGAGTTAAAGTGCTTTGCTCTGCTCTTAAAGCATTGCTATCCTTACTAGATAGGACTAACAAATTAATCTTTTGCAGTCGCATACCTGATTATGGGTGTTCAACGCTTCTGTTCACAATTATAAATGTAGACAATAAAGAAGAAGATCGTAAAATGATTCCAACACTGGCCTCATAGACAATGACATATTTCAATTTTAGCAGGATTTCTTCTATAGCAGGTGTAAAAATCGAATCTCTGTTTGCGGCAGTTCGGTGTGAATAAAATGATTTGGGGAGTTAAACCGATGACTGTCTTCTCAAATCCTCAAGTGACACCATGACAGAATGACCATCACACTTTTTTTTCGGATGGGTCAAGCGCAGAGCAGGCCCAAGGCTACATCGCCTGATGTTTGATTGGCTCTGAAGTCCAGTTGGCTCATCAGATGATTCATCTAATGCGTATTGGTCTTTTGTTCCAGTGCTGGTTGGCCGTATGTTATCTGTTTGAAGGGCATTATACAAGGACAGCGGGACACAAAATATGCGACTATGATCCTGAAATCCTATTGTTGAGCTTCATGGTTTAAAGGGCAACACCTTAATCAAAAACAACCATTTAAAGACAAGAATGGATTCATATAATAGCCTAGCAAATTACAGTTAATTTAAGAGTGCATAAGTTTTCATCTGTGTTTTGATAACTGATCATGCGACTGTTAGCGAGAAATAAACAAGAAAAAAGAAATAAACACTAGAAATAAACTAGAAATGAAAGGGGTACTGTGCAATTTCTGTACAAACGAATAAAGGCTATGCATTTATGTTAAGCATAAAAAGCAATATATTAATACAATATAACAATATATTCATATATTTTATATCTATATATTTTTCGATTATATATATATTTTTAATAATTTATAAATTTCTGTTGTTTTTATTGTTATATGTAGCACCATGGTCCTGGAGAAACGTTATTTCATTTCACTGTATACTGCATCAGCTGCATATAGACGAAATGACAATAAAAGCTTCTTGAATCTTAAACACAATATATTACTGCTGTTATAGCAAAGTTACTGTGTAGCAAATCTGAAATGCTTGCTACTTAAACTGGCCATCTGTAGCCACATACAGTATTTACAATATACAATATGCGAGCATTGGGCAATAAATATTACAGGGCATACCTGACCTGCTTCACTCATTCATTCATTCTTTCAAAATATAATATAAACTTTATTACTGACCAGCACTAACCTGCTAAAGGCAACTATAAAGCTTGAAGATATTTGGATGTTACAAACATTAAACATCATACAGTGCACTTTAGTACCTAAATGGTGCGTATTAGTACCTTTTAAAAGTGTACCACCTCAATGATAATTATGGTCTCAAATTTTAAGGGGAAAAAAAGGAAGTATGCAAATTTCACAGTTGTGCTAGATACAGCTCCAGCCAAGGAACAATGAGATTAATTTTCTACCAATTAGACTGTGTTTTGTTAACCTCTGACCTACCCCTTACAATAATCAATTTTTTTAAAATTATTTCTGTACAGTGTGACAAACATTACAATGTATTGTTGTGCTCGTGACAAGTAGTGCCATACATATCCCTTCTAGGCTTAATCAAATTTAACACCCTTAGCAATAGGCTAATGATTAGCCCAGTGTCATGAAAATACATATAAATAGTATGGCAAATAAAAATGAAAACTCATGGTACAAAAAACGGATTTTGGCGCATGATACGCATCTACCCCACAACCCTAATCTTACCCATCACATAGCATGAACGCACCAAAGTCCATTTTTGAGTATCTACACCAAGAGTTGACATTTTTATTTGGCGTACTATTTATACGCACATCCATGAGATTAATGTCGGCTGCAACCAGGTGAGACACAGGACACTGATTTGAAGTATCCATTCAGAAATGCCTTTCCCATTCTCAGTGGGAAAGTGCCCAAGCAACATTTCTCAAAAAAACTTTGCCCAGCTCAAAAAGTTACCCCATGTATCATCAGCCTTGGACAAGTTTTCCAAAGCCACTAACTGTTCCTGCATTTTGTCCCCAGGTGCATTAGGAAAGCAGGGAAAACCTTCAACACGATGTATAAGTGTTCTTTTTTGTAAATTCTTGTAGGTTTAACACTTCCCGAGACCTCAACGCTCTGCCTGGACAAGCCTTGCCAAAACAGGGCAGAGTGCAGGGATGCCCCAACTGACTTCCTGTGCCAGTGTCAGTCGCCTGCACCAGTCCTGCCCAGCACGCCTTGCGATCCTTCCAGCGCGCTCTGCCAACTGTCCATCTGCCAGGGCAATGCGACGTGTCAACCAACCGGCGTCCACCCGGGGGAACTGGTTTGCCAGTGTGAGGCCGGCTCGTCGGGGCGGGACTGTCATACCAGTGCCCAGCTCTGCGCTCGGGGGCTGTGTGGGGACACTCCCCGATGTCTGGCGGTGCAAGAGAGGAGCCCGGGGTACGTCTGCATCTGTCAAGAGGGTTACACCGGGAGTTCCTGCGAGAAAAAGGTGGACCGCTGCTCCCCCAACCCTTGCCGCAACCGCGCCATCTGCCGCAGCAGAAGGGACGGCCCCACCTGCTTCTGCGTGCCGGGATTCCAGGGTAAACACTGCGAGATCGAGGTGAATGAATGCGTGTCGTGGCCCTGCAGGAACGGAGCCACCTGTCTGGACAAGATCGGGCACTACATCTGTCTCTGCAGGCCTGGATACACTGGTAAGTGAAGGGGGGGGAGTGTGCGGCTCACGTGTTAAACTGATACGGGGGACGTCTCGAGAGGGGCCAAACGCTGTGGATGAATGCCATCTTGTGGATGAATCATGGTACGGCAGCCTGAAATGCAAACCTGGAGAACATCCTAAAGTTCTTTTGTAGAAGACTGGAATTTGTGACCCACTCTGTGATAATGTCTCAAAATGTAATTATGAGATAACAATCATAAAAGTTTGAATTCAACCATTAATTGCACTATAATTTCAAGTTTACATTTGTTTAAAACCTATTTATAGGTTATTGCCACCGTTGAGTATATTGTAGTTAAATAAGGTTACTCCTAATTTTAAAGAGATACAGTGTAATTACACAAATAAGTACTAAGCAATATTAAACGATATATAAATATGAACCATTTCACCAAAAAAAGAAACGGTTATACTCATTTACTCAACCTCATGTTGTTCCAAACATGTATGAATTCCTGCTAAACAAAGAAAAAGATATTTTGAAGAATGTGGGTAATCAAACAGTTGACGGTAGTCTTTGACTTCTAAAGTATGGAAAAAATTGGGTTCTTTTGTTTAGGTTTAGTTGCTTCTTATATATGTATTACTATAGTATGTAGAGTGTGACTGTCATGTCAAAATTAAGTGTTACTTAAAATTATTGTTAAAATATAATATTAGAGCTTTAGTTCAGAGAACAGATTCCTCAAAAAAAAAAAAAAAAACCTGACTGCACGAGAACTTTTGACAACTTCCTTGTGTGACGACAAGCCCCAGACTCTTAACACTTTACATGACGTGAAAATTCACAATTCAGATCTGCTTGAAAAAAAAATTTTGATCAAGTGAAGGAAAAAACTGTGGGCAGCATATCAATAACCCTAAAGACTGACTGGAAGCTTCCAGTTACAGTCTGTTTGATCCGGGATGAGGCCTGTCCAGATGGCATGTGTAATAAGCCATGCCGAGATCTCGACAAAAAGCGGATTGGCATCTTTGCACTCAACACCACTGTCTCTGATGTTCCAGGTAGCAGCTGTGAGGTTCAGATTGATGAGTGTCAATCACAGCCCTGTCTCCACGGCGGCAGTTGCCATGACCACATCAATGGCTTCTCGTGTACCTGCCTGGCGGGCTTCCAGGGGGAGCGCTGTGAAACGAACATCAATGAATGCAGTGACCAGCCGTGCCGAAATGGGGCTCTGTGTGTGGATGAAATAAACAGGTGTAATACATTTCCATATTAAGAAATGCTTTTCTAGTAATCTGTTTTTAAATCGATTATAACATTTTCGAAACAGGTTCAACTTTCTTTCATTTTACTTAAAGGAACATGACACTTTTCTTATGAAAATCAGTCTCCCCTAGCGGTAAACGGTTGGGTTTTACCGTTTTTGAATCCATTCAGCTGATCTCTGGCTCTGGCGGTAGCACTTTTAGCTGCAGCTTAGCATAGATCATTGAATCCGATTAGACCATTAGCATCACGCTCAAAAATGACCAAAGAGTTTTAATATTTTTCAGTTCTATAGTGTATTAAGACAATGAAGATGAAAAGTGGCACGTTCCTTTAAGGTATAATAGTAAATAATTATATTTGAATAGTTTTACATATTAGTAATTAGTATAGATCAGTTATCCAACATTTGGGGGGTTAAAATATTGTATTTATAAATGAAAGCATAGACAATATATAATCGCTTTAATTATAATATATGATATATAATTGCTGTGTCTATAATATAACATGCTTAATCATTCTGTTAACGTACTCAAAACGAGTACACCCAAAATGCAATAACATATGCATATTTATTTTGAAATAATCTTGTAGCTACCGCTGTGACTGCTCACAAACTAACTTTACTGGTGTTCACTGTGAGATCCCACCTCCTCCCTGCTGGTCTCAGCCCTGCCTCAACGGCGCCCTCTGTAAGGATGAAAATGAGAACTACACCTGCAGTTGCTGGCCAGGTGACTTACATAGAGCTCATCTGTGTATACAATAGAATGTAATGATATTAATAGATATTTATGTATGTATATTGTACGTTATAATTTTGGAAATCATGGTAAAGGCTTTAAAGAATTCAGGCAAACTATGACACTAAACTAGACAAAAAGGTTGTCTCTCTTATCTGTGTACCAGGGTTCGAGGGTCGTAACTGTGAGACAGACATCAATGAGTGCGATAGCAGTCCCTGTGTGAATGAAGGCACTTGCATTGAGCTCTCTTGGAAGACATTTTATGGGACTGAGCCCTCGTTTCCTACTCGATACGACACCAGGCATGCTTCTGGCTTCATCTGCAAGTGTCCACTTGGATATTCAGGTATCTGATTAATATTTTTGTAATACTAAATAAGAACGATCAACGATTTAGTTTGTGTTGGCGCCACTCGTGTATCTCAAGACATTTTCTTATACAACCGTTTTTGAAAGAAAGATGTTTAAAAATCCAGGACTGTCTAAAGAAGATCAACAGATCACTGCAAAGGCAGTAAAGTCCTCAAAAAAATCATTAACCCATGGACAACTGAGTCAAAATCTGTTTTTAATGCCTGCTTAAATATTTGGCAAAATGTTGCCTATAATGAGCATATAATAAACACCATCAGGTTGTTGCAGCTGTAAATCAGATCTGTCTTCGGATTCTGTTCGCTTTGCTTAATCAAAACCAAATCATCCATTATGCAGCACATACTTATTATCACAAATTCACCCATAAACTAAACAACGAAACATATAACTGTAAAAATTACTTTTAATTTTTACATTATACAAAAGTGTCCGCCTCTCTGAATGTCAGGTTACCAGCTCAGGACATGACTCAGAGGCGGAGGCTATAATTGGGCTTCGCCATTATAAGATGCTCAGGTTGAATTAAGCTAATCCCCCGCGAGCTGGCTTTGATGGGGGCCTAGTGTTGCAGTGCACAGTTTTTCTTGAAGGAAGGAATGTGCGGTGGCAGCTGTCTGTTAGGATGGCTTTTAATATAGATGGACCCATCAAAAAGCAATGTGAATTGTAGACACCTAATGCCATGGAAGTTGTAGTTTGGATTTGGAGTGTTCTGTTGCTCATTTCAGGTAAATTTTCAGTTTTTTTAAATTACTTCATTTTGGTTGTATGATCATCCTCAGTGTGAATTCAGGGTGAACTAAGCTGTTTTGAGGGGAAAATAAGGCAATTTATTAGGCTAGTGAAAAGTCTTTCTGGTTAAACATATAATAAGGTTGCAATGACTTTAGGTTGTTATCGTAAACACTGTTTTTTTGTTCCCGGTTTCCATGTTATGCATTATACACAGCTCCTTAATGTTTTAGCCAGGCATTTTAAACTCATTCAATAACTAAATTCTCATTCAATTAAAATTTCAGGCTCTTTTTGTGATAATAAGAAAACTCAGTTGGCAGTGTTATGCAACCAGCTTTGCATATTTGTTGTCCTGAGGGATTATTGACTAAAACGTGCCCATGTTATCCCTGGCATGAGCTACTCTTTAGTTACAGACAGAAAATTGGCACAAATGCAGCAAACAGCTTTAAGGATAAACTCTTCTAAAAACAATAAGAACTTGTGTTAGAATTGCAGCGAGAAAAGTTCATTCTTGGGTAAGAGTCTTTGTTGAACGTTTATTTGTAAGCAGCTAAATTCCACTGTGCTCTCCCCTTTCAGGTGCCTTGTGCGAGCAAAATACCACTGCTTGTACCACCAACCCGTGTCATAATGGAGCCATATGTGAGGACTTCCTTGGCAGCTACAAGTGCATTTGCCTGTCTGAAAGCCAAGATGGAATCCTCTATGGTGGCCACAACTGTAGTGAGACTCTGGTGGGTTGCGAGGGTCACGAGTGCCAGAACGGGGCAGCCTGCATGCCCTTCCTGAGCGAAGGTGTACATGGCTACAGTTGCATCTGTCAGCCGGGCTACACCGGCTCTTACTGCCAGACGCCTACTGTATTCTCCTTCGAGACAATTGGAGGATTCCTGCACCTGCAGACCCCGCTGCTGGGTGCGGAAACATACTTTAATATCACGCTAAGCTTTCGCACAGTGCTGAAGAACACAGTGCTCTTTCAGAGGGGCAGCGAAGGGGTCACACTCAGCCTGGAGCTGCAGGAGACACACCTGCTTCTTGATCTTAAGAGTGACCCTCAGCCAAACGCAACCAGCTGGACTCTGACACTGCCTGGGGATGTATCTGATGGCGAATGGCACACGGTAGAGGCTGTGCTTGGAGAGGGTACCCTGCTGCTACAAATACTGGAGCCATGCCAGGATGGAGATAACTGTAGTGCAACAGCCCAAGTAGAGACCAGTGCCCTTGAGCTGGAGTCAGCCCTGCAAAGCACCTTTGTTGGAAGATCAGATGAGGGAGGGGGCTCTGGCTCATTCATCGGCTGCATGAGGGACTTGTTTGTGGACTCACAGCTGATGGTACCAGAGGACTGGTTGAGCAGCTCAGTGGTTAATGTCGAACAAGGCTGCAGCCATCATGACCGATGCCTTTCTGGTCCATGCGATAACCTTGGAAAGTGTGTAAACCTTTGGCAAGGTTACCAGTGTTTGTGTCTGCGACCATATGTGGGTCAAAACTGTGCTGAGGGTAAGAGTACCAGAAACTGAACTCCCATATAACTGGAAATATCCACTATAGTGTTGTGAATAGCCTGTCTATTTTAGCATGATATAGATACACCGTAGATGCTTCTACTGTAGGCATGTTGCAATAGATAAAGATCACAGGATAAGCTTTAGGAGATTATTTATTTTTCCTCTAAGCTTCAGTAGTAAAATTAGAATAGTACTAGAAATTCTTTGAAAGTTGTATGTCTTCTCTTTCTCATACAGAGTACGTTACTGCTAGATTTGGCCAGGAAGACTCAGCAAGCTATGCCATCTTCACTATCACCGACCAACTGGAATCAGATATACTCTTTCTGTCCATGTTCTTGCGTACATGGAAGGAGTCTGGTCTCTTGGTGTTGCTTGCCAACAGCACCACTGAGTACTTGAGGATGTGGCTGGAAAAGGGAAAACTCATGGTGCAAGTCAACAACTTGAAGACTTTAATGGGTAAAACTGTGGTTAACGATGGTGAGATCCATTTTGTCAGCATCACCATTAAGGAGGATATGATGACTCTGCAGGAGTCAGATCATGAATTTGAAGCAATGGATGTTCAATCCGTCGCTCTTCAGTTTAACGATGTGGTCTATGTTGGAGGACTGCTTGATGGGCATGAGACATCTGTCTTTGGTGGTTATTTTAAAGGGTGCTTACAAGACTTGCAGCTCAATGAGAGGAAGCTAGAATTTTTTCCACTTGATGCTTCTGTGATGTCATACAGACCTGACCGCATGGTTGGCATTACCCCAGGCTGCACCAGTGATGACTCTTGCTCTGTAAGTTACAGTGTTTCATGAGCCCTCAAAGTGAATAAGCTCTCAAATGCAAGAGGACAATGATGAGGTTACAGCAAATCTGGCAGATATATGAACGAAACCTACTTATCTTAATTGGCTTTTATCCTCCTTGTCCTAGATGGAAGGTTACATCCAAAAGTTAATCAGGAAACTAATCCCAAACACTAGGCAGATTCAAAAGATTTTTTGATCTAATTTGATTCACTAAACTAATAATTGAATCAATTAATGTGAATCCCTGTGTATTTGACACTGTGTAACTGATCATATATAAATTGCTGTGTTGGCTGTAGAAATATTATGATTCTCTAGTATTTTTAAAATTATGAAAGACTGCTCTATCTGCAATCAGTGGTTCAACCGTAATGTTATGAAGCTATGAGAATACTTTTTGTATGGAACTAAAACCAAATAATGTCTTTATTCAATGATTCAGCAGTGTAACATCACCATAGAGCCATTTTGGAAAGCATCCTGTGCTCGCACTTAGTGTATCCAATTCTGTGTTAGATGCAATGGAAAAATACGTCTTGTACATGTATTTATGCTTATATTTTACCTACAGCGTATCTTTGCAGGGGTGAAATAACCCTTTAATGTAGATGATTTTTTTAATAAAAAAAATTCTTAATATATAAAAAAAATATATATTGATAATTTAATTGACAGTTTTGTGTGTGTCATTTTTGATTTTCCATTCCAGAAAAATCCTTGCCAGAATGGTGGTATGTGCTTCTCTCTATGGGATGACTTCACATGTAACTGCCCTCCTAGCACAGAAGGGCAGCACTGTGAGAAGGTGAGATGGTGCGAACTCACCCCCTGCCCACCACAAGCAACATGCCGGACCCTCGACCAGGGCTATGAATGTGAGTATTTTAAGTATGAAACACAGTAGTCAAAATGAATGGTTACAATACTAATATAAAATGCCGTACTTTGGATTAATAACCTCCCAGATTAAAGTTGTAGACAAGGCTCAAGAAAGAGACTTGTTAAGATAATCTAGCAGACTTTAACTAAATTTTCTAGCAAACAAGTCTTAATCCCTTTAGTTTCACATAAACTTTGTGTGCCTTTATTTCATGTAGGCATTTCAAATGTGACTTTTCAAGAAAACACCACTCTTGTATACCATGGAAATGGCCTGATCTCCCACCACCTGACCAGCATTGTGTTCAGTATCCGAACACGTAAACGTAATGCAGCAGTGTTACATGCAGAGAGTGGGTCTGATTTTGTCACGGTATCCATTCAAGATGGCTTTCTGGTGCTAGAGCTTCTTAGTGGACCTTCTTCTTCATCATCTTTGTCACCAGTAATCCTGCACAGCCCAAGACCAGTGGCCGATGGAGAGTGGCATGCAGTGCAGCTGTTAATGGCCAGGCCTTGGGCTAACAACTCCCAGTGGGTCATGGTCCCTCCTGATGAAAAGGAAGAGCCTGCTATATCTGATTCCATGACTGGAAATCTAGACTTCCTCCGAGAGGGTGTCGATATCCTTATAGGAGGACTTGGCCCAAAGTCTGACTGGAATCTGATTGGTTGTCTAAGCAATGTTGAGATTGGTGGTATTGTGCTTCCGTATTATGGTCCTGCTGAGGTGAGATTTCCACGTACACAGGAAGAGAAGTTCAATAAAATATCGGAGGAACCTGTCCAAACAGGCTGTGTTGGTGAGGTGGTGTGTGAACCCAACCCCTGCCTGCATGGGGGCATCTGTGATGATCACTTCAACCTTTTCCAATGCTTCTGTTTACCTGGCTGGGGCGGAGATCTCTGCGAACTGAATACAAACACCTGCGCCTCTAGCCCATGTCAACATGGATACTGTAGTGTGAAGGACCTTTCATACACCTGCACGTGTGAGAGTGGCTACACTGGCATCAACTGCGAGGTGAAGGTGGACGTATGTGCAGGTCACAAGTGTGCTAACGGTGGGACCTGCTTGCGTGGCTTCAACAGCTATTCCTGCCTCTGTCCCGACAGGTTTACTGGGCCGTATTGCAAGTGAGTCTTTACTAATTTGTGTCATGCAATTGACTTTTTCATGAACACTATTGGTCATGTTTGGTTTAGGGATTTGACCTTGCTCAAGATTCCTTAAATCTGGCCTTAAAGGCCAGTGGCCTGCAGTTTAGCTCAAACCCTAATCAAACTATCACTAATTCATAAGGCCTTCATTAGCTTGCTCAAATGTCTTTAACTAAGCTTTGAGCTAAACTCTATCTAGCTCCAATCCTAATCAAACATACCTAAACAAGCTAATCAGTGTCTTCAATATCACTAAGAGCTAAAGGCTAAACTCTGCAGGACATGGAAATGCAGAACTACCCTGCTCTACAGGGTAGTGGACCTCCAGCCAGATTTGTGGAATCCTATGCTAAAGCACTAAACATTAGCTTGTAACTGGTTCCATCTTTACGCTGTTGTTATAGAAACATACCTGTTAGTGATCCCTCAAAGTGTGCGCTTGGATTTGGCGGGTGAGCGATTAAACAGGTAAAAAAAATTACCCTACAACAGGAACCCGAGGCATATCTAGGGACCAAAATATCTTTGAGAAATGAGGATGAGCTCTTCTGCTTAGTAAGCTACCACCGAAACCACCCTAGCATTGTGGTGATGAATATTGTGAAGAGAGCACTGCTTTCTTCCAAATAAGTATCTAGTTGACTGAGTTGGTTTATGAGTTACCGTCTAACTTTAGCAGATTTTGTGGAGGCTGTGTGCATCCAAAGACCTGATTTAAGGCTTCTACACCAAGGCAATTCACAGATGCGTCTGCAAGGAATAGTGTTTGTCCCTTCTGCAAAACATTGAACCTAGTCAAAAAGAGATTTGCCTTAGATTTGAAACCAACATGGTGTTAAAAAGCCATAGCTCAAGAAGCTACTCCACTTTTCAAAGAGAAGAGAACTCAAAACAGAAATTTAGACTTTGTACACGGAAACAGGCCACAAACCTCAGACAATGATTCCCATCAAAATAAGAAAGCAACTTGAATGAATCAAGACCCCTAAGAGACTGATTTGTTATAAAGGTAATGCAAATCATATAATTGCTTTTATGGTGTTGTTTATGCTTGCGTGACTGCAGAGATGTGTCTGTTGCCATACGTGTCATTTGAAAGCAGTAATGGTAATAATAGTCTCAGTCGAGAGTGCCCATCCTCCAGTGGTTGCGTTAGGCCTTCAGGGTGGCATCTAAGGCAAGTCTGCAGCCATTTATCTCATAAACATGTTTTGTTGCCAGACTGCTTCATAGCACTCCTTTGAAACTGCCTTGCAGGCAGCCGGGAGACATAATAGATCTATCTTTTCCCCACTGCAGAGTTAGAGAGATCTTTGGTGTAAAGTTTTGCAGTTTAAAAAAAAAGAATGACGCTTGCTGTTTGTTTGTCTCTTTCCTGTTCCCTCTGTCTCACAACAGCACTCAGATTGAAGAGGCTCCGTGGTACGTAGTTGTCAGGAGCGTGTAAGTGCCGTTTTACTATTGACTTGTTTTTAGATTTATCCTCTTTTTTTATTTATCCTTCTTTTATTTGTTCTCCCCTTCCTTCCTTGTACTTGCTTTTTTACTTACAACACCCCCGCTCTTGCCATTTTAACTTTCCTCATTTCCTTCCTTGACGTTGTTTCTTCCTTTATTCTTCCTTCTTTCATTTCCTTTTGATCTTTCTGCCCCTTCTTTTTTTGCCTTGCTTTTCATCCCTCCTTACTGCTTTCTGTTCTGTCTATATTTTTTATCCTCACATTAACTATCTAATTTTTCTTCTTTCTTTCTGTATCCCTTCCTTCTTGCATTTCTGTTCTGTCGATCTATTCTTTTTTACTTTCCTACTCACTTCATTTCTCCTTCCCTTTCCTTTCTCTCAGTATTCTCCCTTGGTATCCGTTACTTTCTCTCCATATCTTTCTTTCTTTCCCTTTCTTTTTTCCTACTCAGTTTCTTTCGTTCTTTCTCCCCTTTACGTTCTCTCCATATCTTTCTTTTGTTCCTTTCTTTGTTTTTCTTTTTTTATTTCTTTCTCCCTTGCTGTTCTTCATTTTCTCTCCATTTTTCTTTTATTCCTTGATGTTCTTTACTTTCTCTCCATTTCTTTCTTTCTGTCCTCTCCCTTACTATCATTTATGTTCTCTCCATATCTTTTTTGTTTCCCTTTTCTTCCTTCCTACTTCTTTTCTTCTTATCTTCATGTTTATTTAATTTCCCCTTGCTATCTTTTATTCGCTCTCCATAACTTTCTTTCCCTTTTCTTTATTTCACAGAGTTCAATCTCTTTATTTGTCATGTCATATCTTTTTCCATACATAATAACAATAGCAGATTCTTCATATATGCTGTATGTTAATCCCATATGAGGCGAAGGTTTATTGTATTCTCTTTGTCTTGTGGTCAGAGGTCCATTCACATGCTAATGTGATTATTCTAATAGTGGGCTAATCCTCTTTTGTGCGGGACAAAGCGGCGGGGGGTAGTAGGTAGTAGCCCCTTACATGGCTCTCAAGAGGAGAGGATGGATTCTTCATCATCTGTTATGTTTCTTTCTTTCTTTGCCCTCATCCTCCCCATCCCCAGACCGCCCAAGCTCCCGGTGTCCATCTGTGGTGATGAACAGCAGAACTACACATGTTTCAATGGGGGGAACTGTTCTGACACCAACATGATGTGTGACTGCTTCCCTGGGTTTTCGGGTCACTGGTGATTATTCCTTCATTATTATTATTCTTTCTTTGTTCACAAGTTCTCATATGTTAATGGATTTTCAGGGTAGTAGTTCTGCCATACTATTAACCAGAATGGACAGAATGTTCATATTTAAGGTCATTGCACGCTGAGTAAAAATCTTTTGTCCGAAGTTTTCACGTTTACTGCCCCCGAAACTTACATCCATCATAAAAAAAAATTATAAATTCGACCAGGGGCCTCATTTATAAAATGTGCGGAAACCATCCTAAATTTGATCTCACGATCGTTATGCGTAAGTACGATTTATAGAATAAAAGTATAAACAGAAATCGCGCATACGCAAAAAATCTATGAATCAAGATTGGTTGTAGATGACTTAATAATAATAATATTATAGAATAATTAAGAATATATATATATATATATATATATATATATATATATATATATATATATATATATATATATATATATATATATATTAAGAATATTAAGAATAATTAATATTATTAATGCATAAAATATCCCCAGTCATCATAATTTATAGCAGTGAGCTGCAAGAACAGCTTAAAATCCTGAAATACTCAGACAATAAAAAGTGTGCTGCTAATCATTTTTCCACGACAAAGGCGGTTTTTAAAAAATAAACGTGCATTTGCATGTACACATTTTATAAATGAGGCCCCAGGTTTGATTTTCTGCATTTTCGCATCCGTAGCAAGCATTTTGATAGGAAAGGATGACAAATAGTAAAAAAACATAAAAGCACATGTGAAAATTTCAAACTCAGTGTGCGAGGACCTTTAGCACCAAGTACAACAGCCGTAATATTTCAGTTAGTAATAATACGTTTTTCCACTGTATATTTGTCACTTAGGTGTGAAGTAGATATTGATGAATGTAGATCCAACCCTTGCTTGAATGGTGGCTACTGCCAAAACATGGCCAACAAGTTCCAGTGTGTCTGTGAAATGACCTTCGCCGGCGAGACCTGCGAAGTCGACGTAAGCGACATTTACTTTTACATGGCCGCTTTGTTTTGGCAAAACCTCTTCCAATTTCTCTCCTACCTCATTCTTCGTTTAGACGATGAACCTGAGGTAGACTGGGGTGACAATGAATGAACAGGTCTTTGGTGGAGGCTAGGAAACGGGCAATTGCTTTCTACACTGGTTTAATAAGCTGGGAAGCAATACAGACTCAAAAACTGTATATATACATACAAGCCTGTAGATATTTGAAATAAATATTTAAATGCATTTGTAAATATGAATTTGTTCACAGACAGTATTATTTGTTGGTTCGGGAAAAACATGTAAGGGCTCCAGTATTAAGTGCCTTAAGATGATACAGTTTTCGTAAATGAGACAGTGTTCTTTTTTACTGTACTTTACGCAGTTCAAATCAGAATCATAAGCTGATTTCAGGGAAAATTGTTTTGGGACTGCGTGTACTTTTTAAATTAAGCATTGCATAAAGTTTGTACATTTGTAATTTAAGAAATGACAATTATTAAATATGATTTATAACATGATTTAGATTTCTAATAATGATTATGAAATCAGGATTGGGATTAAATTTAAAGAATTTTACTGAAATTATGGAATTGCATTTGAATACAACCAAATGTTTGTAGTAGTTCAGCGTTTTTGCAGTATACCCAATAATTACATTCTTTTTAAATTCCATTCCATAATTCCAATTCAGTAATTAATTAAAAGCATCCAGATATATATATATACACACACACACATACATAGACACACAAATGTAGACTGATTTTAAAAAGCATTATTCATTCACAGCACAGAACAGATTTAGCTCATTTCTGTTCGGGGGAAGAATAACATCTGTTTCTTTTCATCTGTCATTTCTGTGTCATTTTATTTCACGATTGTCCTTTCCATTTTCAGAACCGATTTATATTCATCAATACCACAGTATTGATCAACTCATTCTGTATCTGAAAAAAAATGAACCACTCATCTGTAATTCTTTCAATTAGTTCCAAGCCATCGGTGTGTCAGTAGTTTGTCTGTTAATCTCTGTTAGCGCTCGTGACCAGATTGTGTATCGCGTCTCTCACATTCTGTCTTTAGATAACTGTCTTCAAATAAAACATTTCTCTCCATCCCATCCATCATCAATCTGTTGTTTGTCCCGTGTCGGTTTTGTTTAGCTGTCTCTCTTCTGTCATTACACATCCAGGGACTGTGCCAGTGGCACATCATGAAGGTTTTGAAGAATGTTGCCACAGATTTTGACAGACAGAGCCACTGAACTAGGGGCGGCAGACACATCAAAGACACAACAGCACTGTAAAGCCTATGGCAGGTGTGTCGAGTCAGCAATTTGTGTGTAATCCTGACACCATAGGATGTTGAGACCACGCGAAAGTGTGTACTGTGCAAGTTTGAAACAAGTTGGAGATTTTTTTTTTTACAGTTGCAACTTACAGTATTTCAGTTGCTGTGACAGCTGTACTCAGAGTTAAGGGTACATCGGATGCACTGGTGATTGCAGGGGATCGCTACTATTAAAAAAGTTCACTTCTTTAACCGCTTGGCTTCTTTCGAAATTATCTTTTTGTTTTACTTTAGAATAATACTCTTACTTGATGGCTACATCTTGATGGTTTAGCCAATGCTTGGGCAATTCAAAAAAAAAAAGGATTGACGTGCATTTCAAATCAGATCTAAAAAGTACTCAAAAACCAAAAATAAGCACAATGTGCTTTTTGTGGTCCTACTGTATTGCAAAACGCTTTTGCTGCTATTGAGGTGGGATACGGGTAAGTTTAGGGACAGGTTTGGTGATATGGGTAGGTTTAAGGGTGGGTTAAGATATAAGGGATGGGTCAAACGTAATAACATATAGGTATTTTTATAAATGTATGTAAAAATTGCATCAAATTATTATTTTGAATTTAAGCACGCAGTAGTTAAGGCCACCTAATATAAAGTGGGACTATAAATATGTCAAGAAAAAACTAAATAAATGCACCAAACGATAGGCCAGTATGATATCAGAAAACCTAACGCTATTCTGACTGAATGCGCAGAAAAGGCCGGATAAGTTTAATCTCAAGATGCGCTTATGTTCATCTTGTGCAAGTTAAAGATAGCCGCATCCCAGTCTTTAAATCCTGCCTAACAGGATAGATGAAGATGAGAGGATCTTATCTCAAGCTAAGACACATTACAGTGTCGCTCTTTGAGCTTTGCTGTTTTCTCAAGGACCTCTGTTCCGCCCTCACTTTAATTTCCCCCTCCCCGAAGTTAAACAGATAGATGAACCCTTTCTGACATGTAGACTTGTGGGAGAACGTTGACTGTGTGTACGTGTATCGAAACAGTATAGCGTAGCTATAGATATCTCTAGAAATACATAACGTCTCAATTTAATGTTATTTGTCATATATAGTTCTTTCATAGCTTTATAAGCAATGAATCCGTCAGGGCTGTAGCGTGAAGATCCGCTTAAATGAGGCAGCTGACTGAATTTAACAGAAAGGCGAGATCTTCCATAGATGGAGCTAGTTTGTCGTCATCCTTCGTAGACGAGATGTCGGCCATGTTTCTCTTCGTGCGTGTTGTTGCATGTTTTTGTTTCAGAGGCGAGGCTGGTGAAGCCCTGCAGTCATCGTAACGGTCAAAATTCTCATTATGCTGTGGCGCCCGTTCATGAAAACGCTTGTCTTGAAAGCACCAACTTCTACTGGTTTGTGAACACCATTCAGACAGACATCTACTACTATTACCCATCCCAAGGCTATCTTCCGAGCAACGGGAGCGTGCGGTGGACTGTTGTGATGTTTCAATACTTTGCGCGCCTCAATGACATCTCTTCCAAGAAGAAGAAGAATCTCTGCCTCAGGGTCAAGTGAAGGTATCTTACGAGCTATTGATTTGAGATGAGTCTGGTTCAAAGCAGCATCAGGAGTAGGAAGCTCAGCTCGGTTGTCAGGTAATTCGTTACACTCGGTGAGTGAGGGAAGAGTGAAGCTAGCGCTTCTATCGATGGAGTCTACAATGAAACCTTTTGCTCTGCGACCTAGGATTTCCGACGTACCGGCAACGTGTTTTCATCATGTAAGGAGATGCATTTTCAATCGCTCTGAACCTTCGTACCACCAATGCTTCTCACATTAGCGCTATAGCAAATTTTTAAAGATTATTAGAGTGCATTTTAGAAAAAAATGCTATTTCAGACTTAAATTTAACGTCAATGTTTCCTTGTCATTAAAGAAATTTACTAGCAATTTCCAAGTTAAAATTGTTTTAAAGTAACACCCTTTTTCTCAGCGTACATACATATACAGATAGAGCTATCCAATGCATCAGATGTTAGAAAAGGTAAAAAAAAAAAAAGATATTAGCTGCAAACTGGTTCACATGATAACTTTATCTAGGTTATTATAAATCATTTAAAATGTTTCATACAGTTCTATTACTAATGCAATACGTTTAAAAAAAACTTAAAAATAGATCATTTCTGCAGAGGCAAGGCGACAGAGAAGCAAGCGCAGCTCTTGAGGGCTAGTGTTTTTTTGACTGCTGAAGCATAAATGTGTCTCAGTGTGAGGAATCTGTGGGTCTGTGGTTCTGCTCCACGTCTGCAGAGAAAGTTTGTGTCTTCAGAGTGACAGAATAGTGCTTGGCCAGCAGAAAGGCGCAGCGGCGTTCTGTGTGAAATGCAACTCAGCAGTGCATCGCTGCAGGTCTGAGAAACGAGGGGGAAATATATCGGGAGAAGCTTATCGCAGTGACAGGGTCGTTTGTCTGCTGGAAAGTCTGGCTGTCTCTCTCTTTCCCGCTTTCTCTCACACACATAAAACATCGCCTTCAGAGCAGGTGATGAGCTCAGCTCAGAGTTTCTGTGGCCATGAGCTTCTTGCCTGTCTCTCCTGCTTCAACAGATGGAGCCGAGTGTTGGGAAGGGCTGGGTTGGATGATCTAATTTTGGTCCTGAAGATCAGTCCATCTACTCTACAGTAGAAAGTGTGTGAGAGGCAGCATTTGGTGGTATACACCGATTCTTGAATCTTGGCACTGTGCTATCATTTTTATAGCTCAAGTATGATGTACTAAAATAAAACCATTTATATATTTATTTCAAAAAATAAACAAAAACAAAACAGTATTATTGATGTAACTCTGTTGATTCCTTCCGAAGGTTATAATGTTCAGCCGGTAGATGGCAACAAGTGACTGTATTCAACTGATCTGTTTAAAAAAACGGCGACTGATTCGGGAACAAAACTAAAGCAAGTCGTTGAATCATTCATTCATCCGATTTGTGACTGTCTAATTTTGTGAGTTAATGAATCACTCAGTCAACCGATTTAATAAAAAAAAAACTGATTCAATCAGGGACTAAATTAGTTATTTAACGGATTCTTTCAAAACAATAACATTTTTAAGAAAGTATGAGTTAGCCACTGAATTATTAAACAGATTTTTGTTGAAAAACTGAGTGACTAATTCAGAAATCAAATAATGTGAGCGAGTCATTGAATCACTTATTTGACTACTTTGTTCAATATTCAGACACAATCAAGAACAAAACAGAAGACTAATGATTTAATAAATCACTCAGTCAATAGATTTGTCCAAAAACACAGATTTTAGGTGCAAAACAATACGAGTGATTTATTACATTATTAAATAACTGAAAAAAACACTGATTCTCTCTCTGTCCCAGTGTGCTTAATATCCACCCTACCTACCCTAAATAGTATTTAAATTACTACTATCACATAGAATTTAGGATGGACAGTATGCAGATTGGGACGCATGCACTGATTCAGCAACAAAACAAAAAGCAAGTCACTGAATCATTCAAACGATTTGTGAAGTGTGTCCAAATTTTCAGTGAATCGTTCGTTTCACGGATTTATTTAAAAGCATGGAATTAAACAATATGAGTGAATCAGTCAACAGAAGGGTTCAAAAAATTGAGTCATCCGATCAACTGATTTGTTCAAAAACACTGACTCAGAGCACGAAGCCTGTAAGTCTGTGTGTTTAAAATGTGCTCAATTTTAACTTGCCAATGATCTCTTGTATAGGCTTAAAAAGTAGAACGTTTTTGGTAAAACGCTTAAACTAGGAGTCAAGCTTGACTATGGTGAAATGGCAAGAGAGACACGTCTGTGCCAATAAATCTAGAGTAGCTCACCTTCTGAAATACTTTCCAGCATGCCCTGACATAGACTGAGCCAAGAAAATCTCAATGCGTGTAATATGGAACCTATTATACAACTTTATTACATTACCACGGAGCATCGAATTTAAGTGTGTAAATTGCAATGCCATACATGTCTGCTCTTTAAGACTTTCACTGACTTCTCATCGCTGACTCCACCCTCGTCTTCTTCTCCTCCAGCTGAGCGCGAAGAATATGTCGTCTGACCTGTTGCTGTCCGTCAGCCTGGTGTCTGTGGCTCTGCTGTTGGTTCTTTTCGGCGTGGCCACAGCTTTGGTCATCACGATGAACCGACGGGCCACGCGAGGCACCTACAGCCCCAGTCGACAGGAGAAGGAAGGTTCGAGAGTGGAGATGTGGAACATTGTGCAGCCTCCACCGATGGAGAGACTCATCTGAGCCGGTCAACCGGACGACCAGACAGTCAGCGTTGGGTTCCACACAAGACGATCATATGGCAGCTACAGTATTAAAAGAGCACTGTAGTTGGACAATCTCCTTCACGATCGATGTTAAAGTTAGAATATAATGTGACGAACGCCTATTATTGATATATACCTCCGAAGAGCTTTAGAATTCATTGCGGCGTTTTTAATAAAAGGCGCGTCAAGACAATGCTGCTTAACAATCACAGCCAATCAGAAGATATTTAAAGGGTTAGTCGTTCCAAACCCGCAAAAAGCTTCGTTCATCTTCGGAACACAATTTATTAGATTATTTTGAAGTAATCTTGTTGCTTAATAAAATACAGATTGAACCACTGATGGCAGATGGCCAATTTTGATGATGTCTTTCATACTTTTTTTGGACCTCGAAAGAGTTATGTACATGGCAATCAAAAACCTCCCGCTTAAATTGTGTTCCGTAGACGGGCAAAGCTTTTACGGGTTTGACCGTTTTTTCATTTTGGGTTGGAGTAACCTTTCAATATAGTTCACGCCAATGCGATTTCTTTGGTTTATCACGGCTACTTGCAAGTGGTCAGGACTCGTCAAGGTCTTATATTTATGCGTTCATGCTGCCAGTGAACTATAAAATATCATGCAGACAAAAAAAACGACTCATGCACATTTTCACAATATGCTATTATTGTTTTCGATTCACGTATATCTAGTTTTACTGTGAACATGCGTAAAACCTTCTCCCAAGTGTGTAAAAGTCTCAGGATTGTTTTTCTTCAAATGTTGTCACTTTAGTTCTGTAATAAAAGACTTGAATTTGTCGAGTAAATTTGATTTTGATCAACATCAATAGTTAATGAAAATGTAGCCTGGTGTTTTGGTTTTACTGGTCACCTTGTATATTGTATTTTACAAAAGATACTTCTTCAAGGACATAAACCGAATCAACCAAGTGTTACAGACATATATCATTTATTTCAGTTCACAGTGCATACAGTGGTACCAGTAGTTCCTGTAATAACACATCAGACTGACCTAATTTGCACTTGAAAATGATTTAACTGCACTGAGAGCATGCGGCGGGGTTCATCCAGCTTCATTCACTCAAAAGCTCTTCAACCACCACAAACTAAACCGATCGCATGGAGAATCCATGTTCACCTACCAGCAAACATTCAAGAAAATGAAGCCGGATTGGTGTCCGTAATGAATGAAATGAGCTGTACAGCCTTTTTGTGTAATAAAATATGTTGCGTGTGTTGAACATTCAGAAGCAGTTTGGAGAGTCCAGTGATTCGGCTACAGCAGCTCCTTACTCGATTTACAAAAGAATTCAACAGCAAAACAGACCAAAAATGAAGAACGTCACAATACTACAAAAGTTGTACCGTAAAAGTTGACATCGTATTTCTCTGTTGATATAAAGAGGTGCGCTCATGCATCTGTAAAGTAACACCAAAAAATACCATAGAACGTCGCAAAAATGCACATCAATAAGAAGAAAAATATTTTGGGTAGCACTTCCCTTAATGTGCTGACTGTCTAGTTTCAAGTAGTGTTTAAATTTTACAGCTGGTGAACAGTAACTGGATCAAATTGAATGGAACCGAGCGACTATAATGACTGTTTTCATACAGGTTTCCCAAAAATGTATAGAGTTTGATCAAAAAAAAAAGATTAAACATTTTTATGTTGCGATATCACCAGATTTAAAAAAATGCTAAAAGACGTTAAATAAAAAGATCTCTATTTTAATAACGAATATGCATATTAGAACATGGGTTAAATACCTTTTCAAGGCAAAATTCTAGCTATTCTGAATTTTCAGTCATTACAAGAGACATATTATTTAAAAAAAGAGCACACTTAAAGGACATGGACGATAATGCTAAACCAAAGCTAAATACACGGTATCAAAAACAATAGAGACAATACGCAGAGAATGTAAAACTGATCACATGGCCATTGTGAGTTTCTGTGCGCTTGATTTTTGAACAGGCTGATGGTCTTTCTTATATATCTGCAAACAGGTTATTAGCGCAAAATAGAGTTTCAATTAAAATAAAAATACTAGCGATTTTCTACTATTATACAGTATTTCAAGTATATTATGCGATTTAGAAACCGTAAATAAAAACTCGAAATACTAAAGTACCTGTGATAAATATAAGCTCTGTTCTAAAACCTAAACTTAGAATCACTTGCATTAAGGTGTGGCCATATACTATTATTATTATTATTATGGATTGAAAACGGTGATCAGCAGAAAGTTGATTGATTTTAAAGTGAGCTGTGGTTTATATGTTAACTATTAACTATTGACAGTGGACCTTTTTTTGCCCACAAAATTTAGCTTTAGCAATAAAACAGCTGCTGACTACGTAGAGTTTATCAAAGCAGTCATGTATGAGATTCCATTTATGAGTTAGAAGGCAGCTGCCTAGCATTTGAAGCAATTATTTAAGCAGATGAACTCAGTTAAGGCACAACCTTGCATTTAAATAGAAATGGGGGTCAAATTTCATTTCAAAACGTCCCTTAAGTTGCTGATAGTTTAAAAAAAAGCAGTAGACGCATATCTTCCCGTTTACAAGAAATACCTTTGATGGCAAAAACAAAATAAAATTTTTAAGTGTAAAGAATATGGGAGCTCACTTTTTCTGCCACAGGTTTAAAACGAAACAACGGCAAAGAAAGATTATTGCGATTTTCTCATGTTACTCTGAATGCGAGATGTAAACGCTGAACTTTTTCCTCACAACGGACCCTTCACAAAGACACGTCGCCAAGCAAAGGGAAACTGAGAGACGCATTACATTGTCATTTTGTAAGAAATTCCATCAATAAATACTGTTTTGTGGCTCGTGACAGAACGCTGTAGAGTTTCAGCGTCATTTGTACCGATAATCGGTTATCGGTTTGATCGGTTTGGTCCTTTTTACTACTTATAGCCTAAAACATAAACATGAACTCATTTTACTTGAATAAAAATCAGAAGTTATCTTGTTTCAACCGAGAAAATGTCAAAACAAATTTTTCAAGTTTACGTTTGCCAACTCTACGGTCTGATTTGTCTGTCGGTTATGACTGGTCAGATCACCAGTCCATGAAACCTGACTTTACATCTTGTAGTTATCATTATTTTAACTGTATTTATTTCTCTCAGAATTACGAGTAAACATCAAGATTTTTTAAAATGATTAATATTTTACAGTTCGTCATTTTGATCAACTTCCGAATATTACTTTTTCCGCAGAACTGAGTCAGTACTGTGCGATAAAATGCCCCAATTGGCTTTTTAAATCCCGTAGTAGACAAAAGCTTCCGTAGATAATTATTCGTGACATATTGCATTTCACCTTTTACTTATTTTATTTATTTTTCATACCCATATCATAATTGTTGACATTGTAACTCCAACCACATGTCCTGCATGTCTTGTGGGTACCGAGCCAAAACTAAACTCGACAAAGTTTGTACACGATAGTGGGTGTTACCCAGTGAATAAATAAAATAAGGGCAGTTTAAGTCGATTGATAACACTAATTTTGCATAGTTCATCAGTACATCTGATTTGTTCAAAGGCAGAAGAAATACATGCTTTCAGGACAGCTTTGAGTTAAGCAGCTACGTTAAAAAGCCTAGCTTGATTTGAGATGGGGTCCTAAACTTTTAATGTTTTTACAGCCATATCGTTACCACAGCAGATTACGCAGGAGGGGTGAGGAGAGTTATTAAAGTGTCAGACAGTATGGCATATGTCCTAAATCACTCCGCTAAAGGACCTAAATAATTCATCAGCCACTAAAGAAACAAGTGCCGGATCTAATGACCACATCCTGTTTGGTGTAGCAGTAAAGTTTTGAAGGTGACATGAATGTGAAACAGAAGACAAGGCAAATCTTTCCGTAACTAAAACGATCTGCAAGTTTTAATGTGCAAATATTAGTACTCAAGAGAGTTAGCTATGTTTAAATATCTATCTAGCTACGAGTCGAAAGTTGTAACTTGTTTAGCAAGACTCAAATCACCATGAAAGTAGTTCATGAAACTAGAAAGAGAAATCTGGCTACAGATGAATGCCCTGCATTTGAATATGCCTACTTAACGACTATATAGCAAGTTAAAACTGTACGCGAAAAGAGTACTGAATTTGATATATTAATAAAACTACTTCTTGCGATATTTTGAAGTGCACATTCAGTGGATCATTTATTATCCCTTGAGGCCACGGAAGAAGAGTCGCGAATGGCAGTGAAGAGACGCAAACATTTTAAGTCACACGACAACGAGAAAAGGGCAAATGTAGTACTACGCATTCATACTATAGAGGACAGGCATTTTTGAAGGTTGCGAAATTTGTTCCTCTTAAATCGTAGCAGATTCTCGGTATGCAATTTTGAATGCGTCTGGTTTACGATAATGCTGCTACAGTACCCTCGAGAATGCAACGTGTACTTGTGTTACGTTACAAATTGTACAGCTTTGTGCGAAATTAAACTTATCGCTATAAGCTAGAAGTTTGTGTTTCCATACTTTGCGTAGATTACACTTCTGGCCTTCAGACATAATAAAACAATAATAAAGGGTTTAAAACTAATTTATTTATCAGTAACACGTATTCCTCAATGCACTGGGCATCAGTAGCGCCAGTATTTTCACACTTCGATGTCAATATACTAAGTTTATTAATCTTTAAAAAAAACATAATTGGGATTTCTGCATTTTCGGTTTGGTTTAAGAAATTAAAATGCTAACATCTCATCTTGGATAAAAGCATAAACCTGAGAATTGTCTTGAAAAAATACTTTTTTTTCCCCAAAAATATATAAAATTGAGAACCAGTTGTCCACCTGGCCTAGTTAAATCTCTCTTTATAAGACGCGTCACATGCAAAAAATAGTGATTGTAGTTAGTAAGCTAGTCAGCTACAGTGGCACAGTCACTGTGTAAAAGCAAATGAAATCTGTTTAAGGCATTATATTAAGCTGAGATTAAATACTTTCGTACTATTTAGTATAAGATACAGGGTTAAATCCGTTCCTCATCCACAGTGATTTATCGAAACAGTGATTTGAAACTAAGCAAGTGCAATCATCTGCTGAAATAAATAAAACTGGATGTCGAATGCTGACATAGATCCCTTTGAACCTAATTTTCGTACTTTCCAACGATACCGTTTGTTGTTTCGGACCAAATGTAAGAAATAAGAGGACCGAACATCCACATTAACTACAAAACACCTTTGCAAACACTTCATGCAAAGAGTGCTGGTGTGACATCAGAGGACAGCGTGAATACGAAAAGAGAAAGGTGAGTGTTGTGCCGTTTTCTCAGGATTTGTCCAGGCTGGTGTTGTTTCGGATGTGTGTGAGCTCCTGGTTGCTTTTGAGGGCCATGCTCACATGACACATGGATTCAATCTCCTCCAGCAAGCCTTTCTCCTGAGTCTCATTTCCTCTTTCTTCCATATTTGTCTCCTGGGGCTGTTTTTCCCTCTCCCACGGAACGAGGACCGAAGGTTGTCCACTTGCTGCCTTCTGCTGGGCATGTTCCAGGGATGGCCTCTGGGTTTTTCTTGAAAGGACCTTCTGTCGGGAGAGGCTGCAGCTTGTTGTCGGTTGTCGGTTGTCTGGACTCAGCTGGGAACTGCTGGGTTTTTCCGTGTCACAAGGTACAGAGAGTTGAACTTGGGGCGTCTCAGGAAGAGAGTTCCTCTGGTTCTCTTCATTGGCGAGGTCATTGGGAAAGGGAGGACGAACAGGAAGGGAACAGGAGCTGACTTGGCGTCGAGGAGAAGGCGGGAGATGCTTACCATGGACGGCGCTGTCGTCTTGACCCATATTCCATCCACCTTGTTCTCCGTTTTCTACTTCTGAACTGACCTGGGCAGGACTACTTCCCAGTGGGGACTTGCTATTTTTCTGTAAACAGTACAAATGACATGATCACAAGGCCATACCGTTGTTCACATACAGAAAGCTTTGAAGTCAGCATAAAATCACTAATTTGACAGCACTAAATCACGTTATATTAAAAAATATTATTATTATAAGTATATGTTTTATAAAAATTTATTAAATTAACTATGTTAAGTAAAATACAGATAAATACAAAAAAAGGTAAAATCATATAAGAACAAATATAATAAAGTGTAATAAAATAACAACAATTTAATATGAGAGTTTTTTTAAATCTATAATTAAATTGTAAATAATATTTTTAAGTAAAATAATAAAAAAATTATTTGAAATCATCCCTCACCGTGGTATTATATTCTAGGTCTTCAATTGATCTAAAAAAGTCCAAGCTCTTGGCGGCGTACAGTCGCCCTTGTTCGATGTTGGATGTACTGAGAGAGTCCAAAATCTCCTCCAGTAGGTTCATCTGACCCGTTTGACTAACTTCAGGCTGAAACTCTAAATCAGAGTCATCACTGTCCTCGTTGTATGACGCCACTTCCCCACTGTCCTCAGAGGATATTCTGCGCACACACAGGCAAGTGGTTAACTCAGAAGCCATGTGGGAGAAAAAAAGCACCAGAGGGCAGTGTTGCATTGACGAATGGATGATGTTTATCCATAAAAGGTGTGGAAAAGACACTGTAATCACATTCAAAACCTTACCTGCTGGCTGCGTCGTCATTGTTGTCGTTGTTATAACCGTCCGGAAAACACAGGCTCATGTGTGGAGACGACTTCGGATTTTGATGCTAAAACAGAAGACCGTCACGTTAAAATCCCACCTAAAGCAACACATTTCCAGAAAGAAACTTTGCAACTCGTGTTCCCATTACAGAGCGACAACTTTAATTCCTGTCCTCGACGTAGGTGCTCATTCTGCTAATCCCTTGGCTTTTATAACGCACCTGTGTAACACGTTTAATTGGCAAATTAAAGAATTGAAGCATTATAGGGCACAGCTTCACGCTGCGGCCCCAAACTTTAGGGCTCGCCATTAACTAGCCGTCCACGACACGAACACGCACACGCAAACGCGCCGCCACTCACTAAAGTAGCCCATAAACTGCCGTTTGCCACATTATCAAAGCGCGCTACTAAACCAAAGCCCTTTTAAAGAGCCCGAGGTGCGAGAAAAACGTCACGCTACGTTGCCAACCGGACGGAGTGGATCTGGTCAAGTCTCGCCGTAATGGCTCGGCCACGAAGCTTCTTGCCATTTTGGGTATCGCTGCCTGACGAATGGGTTAACGGCCACCCTGTCCATAAAAATAGCTAAAAGATGCGTGTACCGAACACTTTGCCATTGAAATAAACAGGAACACATGTTGGGCGCTGATTGCCCCACTCGCTAGTAGCCGGCAGCTATAATGAAAGCGATTACGGGGGGTTCAGGCCTTGAATCCTCCAAAAGGCTTTAATGGATTCCTGTGTCAGGGCTATAAATCTGGCCGGCAAGCCACTTTGGCTTAAGTGAAGGGGCTGGATGCACCTGCGGAACTGTGTCACATTCATTTGGTGTCGGTGGTGTGTGTGTGTGTGTGTGTGTGTGTTTGTCCTGCAACACTGTTTGCAGTTATGTAGCCCCTCAAGTTGGGGAGCAAACCATGTTGTTCAGAGAGCGGCCCCTCTCTGGCGCTTTCTACGAGCGGAGGTGTTTATTAAAACAAGGTGAGCGCAAGCCCTCTGCAGGATGGCAATACCAGGCCTGAATCTCAAACACCTACCGAAACAAAAAGTAAAGCTAACTTTAACACATACAGTCAGGTATATGCACTAAAATGCAGAAGAAATGGCTAGTTAGCTAAATGCCTTCTTTTAATAACGATTCATAAGATTATTTTTTCATTTGTTCAGATAAGCTGAGAGCTTTGAGATAATTTGCAGAATAATGTTAGCCCGAAGTAAATGAGTAGTTAGCTTGTGCAGCTAGAATGCTACCGATTAGTGGTTGCTAATGTGTTTTTAGCATGTAGCTAAGCAGTGGCTAGGGAGCTCAAAGGAAGTGTTCTGAGTAGTAGTACAGTAATAATGCTAGTTTTAGCAAATGGCTAATTGCACTTCGAGACAAAAAAGCAGAGGATGCTGGGAAATCGTAAAAGTCAAAATCAGACCTAAACTTTACTGTGACTTCATACTTTACAGACTCGGCTGAGAAAAAGAAAAAAAGAAAGAAGAAAAATCGATTTGCCAGCTAACGGTTTTACCACCACGTTGCTATAGTGCTTGCTAAAGTGTCTGGAAAGTTTTTATTTATTTAATTTTTATATATTTTTTTATTATTATGTTGCTATAAAAGATACTAGGATGTTTTGTAAGTCATTTAAGGTTATGGGTAAGACTACATGATTAATGCATGACTAAAAGTAAAATAATAGTTATATAAAAACATCAAACGACATTAATATTAATAAGTATTAATATTGTAATTGTACTACTGTAAAATAAACAACAATTATTATTTTCCTAGTTATTCAATTTTAATGAATTACATTTATTTTAATAAAAATATGTAATATTATATTAAATATTACATTTAATAATAGTTATTATTATTTTATTAATATTAATAATAATAATATAATAACAATTCTTCTTCTTCTTCTTCTTCTTCTTATAATTATATAATTACAATTATTTTTAGCATCATACAGACAATCAATCACTTTTTTTATGCAGTCTGAAAAATAAATAAATACACATATGTCCATAGAAATTTAAATCAGAAAACCAGCAGATTGTCCTTACAATCGTGATGCTAATAGCAATGCTTCTCTTGGCAAATTGCTAATTACGCTCTAGGATGACACAGCATGCTGGGAAGTAACATTACGACAAAGTCAGCTCTAAACATTAACGTCCCTTCATTCTTTCCAAAGTAAGTCGTGCAACAAAGTCAAAGGCCAGGAAAAGAATCAGGATATGAAATAAAATAATAAAAGGCCGCTCGAGCCACTGTTCCGAGACAAGCCAAAACCGCCGGTTTGGAAAACAAGCAGACATGTGCCTATTTGCTTCTTTTACGTGTACCCTAAATCAGCACGGACATATTGAGCCGCCATAGGTCAGCGTCTGCTCCTTAAACTGCCTGCTCAAATCCACACGGAAAATGGGCTGTCTTCAGTCAAAGCGGCGCGCAGACATCACGCTCTTCAACGGAGACTTTAAAACCGTTAAAACTTCATCTCTCTTGTCAGGGCAGGCCGTTTTAAGAGAAAATCCCATTTTGCTTCTAGCGTGGCCAAGTTGTAAGAAGCGGCAACAGGGCTTTTACGTTGCAGCCAATCGTCTCGTCGATTTAATAGCCAGGCTTACATTATATATTTCATATGCTATTTCAGACCAGGCACTGATCTCATGCGCTTGGCAGGGTATGGAAAGGGAAGATATGCCTGGAAAATGCAAACAAAACCCCTGCGCCTCCAAGCCAAAACTTAAGCCAGCATCTGCTGAGCTATTCAAGCAGTTCCCCTTTAAACAAAGCCCAGGACCCCTTCTCAGGCAACTTCTCTCCAACTGGCTCCGGCTAAAAGCAACTTTCCGAATATCAGAGAACAGGAGAGCACAAGAGAAGATGTGCGCGTCGTTTGTGAGCATCCAGTAGGTGGCACTTTGGTTACAGCCGAGAAGGTTTTCTCTCCTTTTCCGTCTCGTCGCCGTCGCCGTCGTCTCATGCAGATGTGCGGCTTCTCTCTGTTTGCAGCAAACGTCCACCGGCCAAAAGCGCTTTCTCTCCATTTGTACGTCAATGTTTTTTGACACCCGACGAATCCATCTCGACGCTGGCAGTCCTCCAGACCTACGCGGTTTCACGAAGCTCTCACTGGGAGCTCTATCTCACACGTTCTCACATTCGCGCATCCGTACAAACAGCCATGAACCTGCGTGAGATGAGTTTCGGAAAAATAAGCCATATCGACGTGTAATTTCATGAGATTTATGAAAAGACACGGATGTAGATATTTAACGCTTTTCAAAGAATTTTATAAGTCAAACCAGTTTTCTTCGGTGGGTCATTTTTGACAGAAAACAGATACTCAATGAGACAAAAACTTATTTTGAGGATAAAAAAAAATTTAAATACAGTAGTGTGCGATATGTGCAAGAGTGCATATTATAAAAATGACTTATTGGTAAATTGACAGCACTCGTGGTTTAATGTTGATTGTAACCTCTATTATTTCACAGCTGACATTTTTCACTACTGTTTACAAAGTAAAATAAATATGGGTTAAAATAAGATACAAAGAAGGTGAATGGAATCTGTAAACATAAAAATAAGTGTTGAGCGACGATTAAATGTGATTAATCGCATTCAAAAGTATTTTTTGTATATATTATACGTGTGTGCACTGTATATTTATTATGAATATAAAAACACACATTTACATGTGTAGAATTATATTCATATAATTTATATTATATGAAAATATTTTATATATAAACAATTTTTATTAAATATACACATACATGTGTGTGTATTTATAGATACATAATAAATATACACAGTACACATGCGTTTATTACGTAAATAAAAACATTTATTTTGGATGCGATTAATTGTTGGCCAGCACTTATGAAAACACTCATTTTTTCAACAATACAACATTAAATGCGAGTGCTAACTAACATTGCGACAACTAAATTTAATGTAGTTGTTAATGACATTGTAACAACTAAAACACTGAAACGACCTTTTTCCACTTTACAGCTTAAATGATACACAAGTTTTAACTAGAATGTATGTGATTTATAAAGATAAATATCTTCGCATTTCCGCTGGTAAATCTGAACATAATGATCCCCATTCACTTTCATTGTAAGTTTCGCACTGTAACCTTGATTTTCATTTATTTATTATTTATTAAGAAAAAGAGGCATGAGTCGAATTTGAACATGTCGACCACAAATGCAGTCAAATGAGCTTAACTTGATATTGAGCCTAGAATATTTCTTTAAGAAAGTAAATCGTATTAATTTTGATTCCGCGACTTGAACAGCTCCGCAGCTGTAACGTAATCATGTTTACAGTGGTCACTGCTTAGGGCGGTATGTAAATGAAGGTGGAAGCTCATAAGCCGGAGCAGGAAGTGTGTATGAATTATACACAACTTGAACAGAGCTTTTTGGACTCTTTAATATGCAGCGCTGCTGAACTGGCCACGGCTATAGGGGATCCATCTGCCGGCTTCATCCAGAGAGCGTGTGTGTGTGTGTGTGTGTGTGTGTGTGTGTGTGGAGTCATTCCCCAGAGGCTGTGTGCCACTCAGAGGAGGCAACCGCAACACACACACACACACACACACACACACACGCACACACACACACCCATAGCTTCAGTCGCGGGGAATAAGCAGGAGATAGAGATCAGCTCCACTCTGCCCCAGGCCCTGCTACTGACACCCAGTCTGGCTTTCACGGGCCCTCAGGCTCGACCTGAACACCAGCCCCTTATACTGTACGCCGCATGGATTCGGCAGAGAGAGCCAGACTCAGAAAACACAGCTTAACTTTTCTGTGAGAGCTGCAAGTGCTGTTACAGCGTTTGTGAAAGTGCACTGAACTTGCATAGCAAAAAAATAAATCAAAACACAAAAATGTGTAGTAAAATATTAATAAAAATAACGATAAAATATCATTTATTTTAAGGTGTCTTTGTTACACGTTGGATGTACTTTTATGATAATAACAAAGTGACCGTAAGCCAAAACGTAATCATACAGTATGAGCATTTAGTTAATTATGTTTACTCTTAAATATATAATTGCACTGTAACATGGACACCTTAAAATAAAGTGTAACCAAATATCTACATATGATACAGTTGTTGTATTAATAAACTACTATTTTTATTTGACTACATTTGTGTTATTAATAATAATAACAGTAGTTGTGGTAGTAGTAATCAATCTTGTTTAATCAAATTTGCTAATATTTGTTTTCAATAAGTAAAGTTATTACTATTATCATTATTTTCATAGTCCTTACTCAAAAGAAAAATACCCATTAAACTCTGATTGGTTGATTGTGCATTCTGGACTTAAAAATTGCAATTAAACACTAAACAGTTTTCGTTTTTGCAGGCAATTAACTTCCCTCATAACCGAGCTGGTTTCATTTCTCTCGAGTAACTTTCTCTTTCTTCTCAAATAATGAAAGAAATTCAACCTAAATCAATTTTTCATATCTATTTATTTATTTATAATGCAGTCTTTTATTGCACCGGGTGATCACTATGATCACTATGTCTGGATTTATTTTAGGTCCTAAAAAAAAGAAAAAAAGAAAAACTAGAAAGGATTGTTTAATAAATTCCCCTTTTTGCTTCCCAAATTTACTCCGCTGATCATTTAATGCATCCTAAAAATATTTGTATTAAATCAGAAAATGCCAAACTAAAGAACTTCTCGTATTTTTAGAAACTAACGCGGTTTACAGGACGCTTCGGCTCTCATTATACTGTAGCATTTCTCCCGTTTTAATGAACACCAGCAGAAGTCGGTTAAAGAAAAGAACGAGCTGGCCTGGCGCTGAGACCCCCGTCACCCGGTGCTCTTTTGTTCTCTGTTAGACGGTAACGATGACTGAACGGCGCAGCGGATTGATTTACTCATTGATCGCGTGGAGGCTCTTTGTGGCCACAAACAGCAGAACACGCGCACGTATGTGATGAGTCTGAGAGGTCTGATAAAGCCGAGGGCTTCCTCTGGGACGGGCGAGCGGAGGGAGTCGACCGCCACCTTAAGAAAAGCCCTAATTGGAGGACCTCCGTCTCCACACCTTTTCACGCCGCCTATTCTGTACTCTCCGGCTCTCCCCGACAACAAGGATGCAACTAATAGCCATGCTAATTAAGGGCTGAATGGAAAGTCAGGTGGGGAGGGATCAGGCCAGACGTGGCTTTTGTCCAATGCCCTTCTGACACGGGCCGCGGAGGTGTGAGCATGTAAGGCCACAAGGGCTGGCTGTTCATGCCGGAAGTGTAGCGGAAGTGAGACATTTTTACAGCTAATCAACACTTGCACCATTCAGCTCTGCATTTTTGATCAACATTCACGTTGCTGAGCTACAGTTGTTGAAAGCCTCAATAGAGAGACGGAATATTAAGCAAAGGTTCTTTCTTTCGTGATACTGGCGGACTGCTAATGAATGCGTGTCTGAGTAGGCCATTTATAATTGGTATGGACCTGGAATTTTATAAAGTATCTTGTATTTAATAAATATATATATATATATTATATTTTAGAAATGAAAAGTAAAAGTGCAGTTGAGGACACCTGTTGACTGCTCTTCATTTTAGTCTCTGGTCAATTGCATTAAATAAATAAATTGGCATTCAAAAGCTTGTAGTGAGATAATATTCAATTTTGTAAAAACAAAAAAAAACAAAACATATACAAACATATATGCATGTGTGTATATATATATATATATATATATATATATATATATATATATATATATATATATATATATATATATATATATATATATATCACATAACTTTGATAAAAATGTATGTAATGGATTATAATTAACCACAAATTATGCAGACTGTTAGTATGACAATATTTTTTTTGTTGGACCACCCTTAGAAATGCTTAATTTTCAGCATGTGGTGTAAAAAGGTCACATTAGCATTTAAAGAAGAAGGAAAAAAACATGGTCAGGTCAAAGTGTCTGAATAATTTTTGTTCCGAAATTTGTATTGATTTGGTAGTCCACTGTATGTTTGGGTATAATATGTCACAGTCTCCTAGTCCTAGACCTAAATTTAAATCTGAGCTTTTTCAACTGAAAGAAAGTTGCACTGACAGACAGACAGACAGACAGACAGACAGATAGATAGATAGATAGATAGATAGATAGATAAATAAGGCTTTAAAGGTGTGAGACGTGGCCCTTTTACCTAACAAAGTTATTGATACATTACAGCTGCATCCTTACTACCAGTCCAAAAACTGGTTTTGTGAAACAACCGCGGCCTATTTCGGGGTGGAAATGGAGACAGGCCAGTGAATAGTATGAATCCAGGCCACCTCCTGCGTCTATGGGGGGCTCGCTGCTTCCCTGCCTGGGCTTGGCAACACATCACTGCATCGCACACGCAAGACACACACTACACACGGACGCTTTAGCCACAGCTGTCAATCAGCCCGCCCCACGTCGGCTCGGACTTACTGGTGTGCAAATGGGCGCTTCTTTCAGGAGGCGGACTGTCCGTGAACCCCTTTCCTCTGTGTGTGTGTGTGTGTGTGAGAAAGAGTGTGTACGTGCTCACCGCTTTCCTCTGAAGTCTCCTGGGTGAGAGGCTTTTAGTGCTGGTGGGAGAACCTGCACAGTACGGGCTTTCCTCCTCTTCAGCGTCCTGTCGAGAATCAAAAAGAGAGGAAAACTGAAATCACGCACAGTACCTTTTTAATACATTGATGTTTCTTCTTTAAGTTCTTTAACAATTGTATGTTTTACAGTAGGAAAAAAAAAATCATTTTGAAGCAAATCATTAATTATTTTATTTAGGTTCCGAAAATTTATGGGCGAAATCCGATCATTTTTTAAATAGGAATTGGAGCTATCGACGGGTTTGTGTGAAGTTAAGAAGCTCTCTACAAAGATTTCACTTCTGGCACAACTGATAATGGGTCTTTTTTGCCTGTGAAATTTCCATCAAGTTGAAAAAATGGGACTGGACCGCCATTTAAGTGCCCTGCTAAGAAACAAAGAAAAGAGATGAAAACTCAGAAATCTCAAATAATACTCTAAATACATTTTTTTTTTATCATTTATTAAAGGAAAACCTAAAAATGAAACTTGTATCATTTATTCACTCTCATCCAAATCTGAATAAGCTTCTTTTTTATGTTGAACTGAAAAACATGATATTTTGAAGAACCCCATTATCTTTCACAGTAAGGAAAGAAATAGTACAGAAGTCAATAGAACCATCAACGGTTTGATTACCAGCATTCTTCTAGATGTTGTCTTATATGTTCAACATAAAAATATTCAAGCAGCTTTGGAATGACATTAGCATACGAGTAAATATTGACAAAATGACCCAAAATTTTTGGGTGGACTATTTCCTTTATGGCAAAATCTTTCAACAGAAATGCATAGAAATTTGCATGGTTTGGTGCTTCTGCATTCCCTATGCAGATTGCACTTAGTTTGAATTAGTTTTCACTTAGTGAAATTTGGGGGTCCACTGAGAGTAAAAAAAAATGGGATTTAATTCATAATTTAAAGTATAACTTGAACTTTCTCTTTTTTGCCTGTGACAACACCTTTCCTCCTTTCCTCCAAAAAAAAGAGATTGAATCTGAGAAATCACACAATACTTGTACCCACTTTTATTGTGTGCAATTTGCTATGCTACAAGCCCATTTGAGCCTTGTACCGCATGATTATTTATACGAACGCAGGCACACCCAACAACACCCACTCATTTGAGCGCCGTCTTGTTCAAATCTGTTTTGGTTTAGCTGAAGCCGAGCAGACAGCAGCAGCGTATCAACTGTGAGAGGTCTCGTCTCCTCTGGGCCGCCTTTCCGAGCTCCTGGCCTGACAGTTCACGCCACAATTGCCTTATCAAAGACATCAGTGTTATGGAAACATACATCTCGTTACATTAGCTTTGAAGAAATCACTCGCTCACTGATGAAATATGCAAAAAATATGAAAGGTGGTGCTGGGGAGGGGGGGGGTTGACATGACAGCCCATCGCCAGAGGCGCACTTGTTAGAAATGTACACTCCCGAACAAAGCGCTAAGCAGGTTTCACAAGCCATTTAAAACCCTGAGCGCGAGCCATGGGTGAAGTCACGTGATCCATCTTAAATAGTGTGTGTGCATGAGCCTGTGCGAGTGCGAATGTGAGAGACCGCGGGCTGCCTATCCAGACAGCATTTGCAGGGGATGCTTTCGAACGCACAGAACGCACGCTTCTGACAGGATGAGAACTCTGAATAACTCACCTTTTGTGTGATCTTGTCCTTCATGTCGCGGATTTTCCGTTTGGCGTGATCTTTGGCCTTTCAGAAGAGAGAGAAAAGCCACTCAACGGCTGAGCTACACAATTTGGCAAAATCAAACCGTTACCAACAATGAAATGTTGAAAAAAAAAAAAAAATCCAAAAACTAAAAAAAAGAAAAAAATGAACGGAGAAGTCAATCACATCAAAGCGATAGTTTACTGAAAAATGTAAATTCTGCAATTATTTATTGACCCAAAAGCTGTAGGACTTTATTTCTTCTGTTGAACATAACAGAAGATATTTTGAGAAATGTTTTTCCACACGGTGGAAGTCAATGGGCTTCAAGCTTGTTTGGTTCCCCAACATTCCTCAAAATATCTTACACCGAAGAAGGAAAGACATTTGATTTTGCCATTTATTATACCGCAGCATATCTTCAGTCTTTGGCTGTGGTCACATTTATCATTGTTCGGAAAAAAAAATTAGCAGGCAAAATCCGGTTATGCCAACAACTAAAGATCAGAGTTGTTCGATTTAGCCATGCAAATTTATTGGGTTGACCAAAAGAGAACTGCACGGTTCGAAAGTGACTTTTAATGCTAACTTAATAGATTTTTTTTAACAGTTACATTTTGCCAAAACGGAGACTAAATTTTGTTAATGTAACTGCACATTTAGGTTCATTAATTCTACAAAATAACTGGATCAGGTTGAATTGATTCAAACCACATTATCTGCCAAGTTCTTATCAATAGCATTTCAAGAGTTCAGTGCATTGCTAAATGTAGGCCACTTTCGCTTTTTAAGGAAAAACTAATCAAATGTTCCAAATATTGTGTTTACCAAATTTTTTCAAATTGACCAAAGACACTAAATTCCGATTGATACTGGGACCTGCAGGACATCAGACAGCTCCTGGAACACTAAAAAGATACTTTAAACAAAGTTGGTACCTATTTAATTCCATTGTATGAACAAAAAAACGATATCCTCACAATATATGTTACAGTACACGAAACAAAATATCTTACACGTAAAAGAAAGCAAGGTTTGGAATGGCACGAGGGAGAATAAAGCACCATACTGTAATCCACATTTGATCACAGCAAATATATGTTGTTGTTTTTGTTAAATCCAGGGTCAGAACGCCCTTTCCACTGTGAACTTACCATCTGAAGGTTTTTCACGACCGGTTTTGCCCTCTGCCGCTATGAAGAAGAGAACAGTTTGCTGAGAATGTATGAATTTCCACAGACCGTGCCAGCATTTTTCGTAAGAATCTTGCATAAAATAAACACACATTTACTGTCACAAATCATTAACGGCTGAATAAACACCTCCTTCTTCAAGCCAAAACATTTGTTTTGCTTCAAAGCAATGAGAAACACCTTTGCCATTAAAAGCAAACTATTAACCAGGTCTGGTCTCTTTATACGAGTGTGGCACCGCTCTTGTTCTTGTCTGATTTCATCTCTCGTTCCTGGGTAACATCAGTCTTTACCAGATGAATGCTGCAAGGCTAACACGCTAAACCTCTGAAATGTGCCGAATGCTGCCGAGTTTACATCCCAAAGCCTTGACCGACATGACGGCGTGCCGCGGCCCTTTCTTATGGATTTGTGTCAGTCAGAGGATGTGAACTTTACACAAAACCTTTTGAAAAAGGCACTCCAGAGAACTAATTCGGCTCCGGCTGACGGATAGAAGGAAGGGAGAGAACGCAAAGAGACAGTCAAAAAGAAAACAGGCGCGAGAGACAGCGCGGAGAGAGGTGAGAGGAAGACAGCAGAGGGAAGGAGAGAAGAAAAGAGGGCTTTTCTTTTGTTCAATCTATCGAGTAATGGCTGTGTTTCCTGCCAGAAGTCTCGTGTCATCTCCGATGACTGGCTGTCACATCATATCAAGCCTGTCTCAACATCTTAACTGTCCCACGCCACAGTTTTCACCATCTTCCCTGGCATCGCATCTCCACTTTCAAGCGATTCGCTCAACTGGATACGTTTCATCACCTCATAACCAACAGGAAATAATAGCGGCGCTCAGCTGCTTTGGGCTTAATTATTCAGCTGAAATTAACATTAACATTATGAGCAGAAAAACGAATAATTGCCTGCTGCTTACCATCTTGGTGTGAATCCACTGCTGATAAGACCTCGAATTACCTAAAAAAAAAAAAAAAAAAAAACAGTGCCGCATGGGAGAGTTGTTAATAAATTCGGTATAAAATATTATCCAGAAAAAAATGAGATATTACAAAAGGTTAGAGTGAGGAAGTTTAAGAAATATTGTCTTTTGAAATTTCTACACATCGAAGAAAAATGGCATTGAAAATATTAGTTTTTATTTATTTGGTGCCGATTTATTTTTGCGCACCAAATCAGCATATTAGAATCATTTATAATAACTGTAAAATGTAGCTTTATAATCACAAGAATAAATATCTTATCAGACTTTCATACTGCAATATATATATACAGTAAATACATTATTTCTGTTCTTTTAAGCAAATAAAACTAAAAAAATAAAAATTCTAAGAATGAATAATGAATAAAAACGAATAGCCTTGTATGTATATTCAGAAACACTTTTATTATTATTATTATTATTATTATTATTATTATTATTATTATCATTATCAATAACATTTAGGAGTCTGACAACCTATATATGACTTGTGCATGTGAAACAGCTACTTTGTCTACTAAAAATAAATAACTGCTTTTAAAATAAAATCTTCTTTAAGTTTTTTTTTTTCATTTTAGAACGTGACAACTGTTGGCTTTTGCTTTATTTGTATGGAAACGTGCAGCTTCGACCTTCTTTAATATTTCTTATTTTTACCCAAGAAAATCAGCTACACTCATTTTTGTCTACTTCTATTAAAACAGTACATCGCACAATGCCTAATGTCATTATAGCTACCGTTTCCTGAAACTAATAGTCGTACAAGTGTGTTTCCACTCATTGAAAGATGGAGAGGTGGCACTCACTTCTACAGAAGCGCCCCTCTGTGATCTCCTCTTCATAGACGTCTGTAAAGCCCCTTCCTGCGTTTAATTTGGCCAGTCTGCCTTCAATGAACTGCCGTCATAAATTAAAGTATCACAGGTTATTAAGGAAGAAGGGGGATGGAGAACAACACCAAAACAATCCCATCTAGACTGCTCCAGACGTGGTCACTGTGTGTAATTTACATCAGGTGATGGATTAACATGGGAGGAAAATGTTGTGCGAGCAATGCCTTTTGGGAAGTTTAATTTCCTCTCTTGTCACGTAGACGACATAAAAGGGATCTAATAAATATGCCTATTAAAACTAGGCCTATGACATTTTATTTTCTAAAGTATGGGGATAAACTTCACTTGAAACTAGTTCTAATTATAACAACAGCAGCAACAAAAAGAAACAAAAGAACTGATGATTAGACCTTAAATATATTTTCTGAACAAAATCTGAATAGTGCATGTAAATGAAAAAAGTCACCTCGAGGGCAATATAGGTAGCTAAATTTAAGGAAGGATGTGGAAACTTATGCTGATAAATATAGTTTTGCTTTTTAAAGATGTATAATAAACTAACTGAATAAATATACTACATACAAATAGATTTATTAAAAGCATCAGAAATAAAAATGTAATTATTTAAATATATTAAAGCAACCAAAAAATAAATTATATATATATAAAGCATCTTAATTTGAACAATGCCATATGAACAAAAATATGGGTTTGTTTAAAAAAAACACTATACATTTATTTTGTTTATTTTAGTCAATAAACTTAAAAACCTAAAGCTTAAAAGCAATCAAGGAAATACATATATGATCTGTAATTTACAGATTAATACAGTTATGTGATGTACTATTTTACATTATCATTCAATTACAAAAAAAAGAATAATAATTAAACACTAAAAAATAATAAATTAATTTGAAAATGGTTTTGTTTTGTTTTGTTTTGTTCAACATGTAATAAAATAATACTCAATATTATTGTAATTATGCATTAAACCAGATCTTTTTATATTTCAGCAGCACATGCAAGATGTGTGTTTGTATAAAACTGTATATAACTTATTTTATATTGCATATAAAATACACATGCCATAGAAGTTGGTTACCCAAAGAACCTTTCAGTAAATAGTTACTTTTTTTTGCATGAGAAAGGTTCTATGGATGTTCAACCACTAATAAAAAACCCCCCCAAAACAAAACCCTATTTTTAAGACTGTATGCATCTCTCTTTATATCTCTTTCTCTCTCACGCATCACTGACAATTCATGTGCTTCTTGATTTTTGAATCCATTTTTTGAAAACATTCATTTAATGGGTCCACTGTAGTACCAGTGGGCCAGAACAGGTCTCAGGTGTCCCAGTAACAGGGGTAAGGACATCTCTAGGGGTCAGCACCTTTCATTGGACTCTGCTACATTGTAACTTCATTACAGTCTCTTTAATGAGTGACGAGACCACAGGGTTCAGCCTCAGCCACCCTACAGCCCAATTACAGCATGCGATCAGGTCAAATTAACACCTATCCGAAACCTTATCCTTCCGCATCTGGTTACAGACACACTCTTGTCCCATTAATTGGACAGTTCCTAGATGAGTATCTAGGAACAAACACTTGATGGTAGAGTAAGTGTTGAGTGCTTTTTATTTTTTATGTTATATTAATGTTGCAAAATGGTACGTTTAAGCTTAATGCGTTGTAAGTGTATAAAACTATATTAGTGAATGAAGTTTGAAGTCGTCCATTGTTGAATGTGGTACCATGTGCAAGTGAGAGAGAAAAAGTAATTTTTTACATTTTTTAAATATCGGTTGGGTTTGTGTCAAGCACAATGTGAGGTCCCACTTTAAATTAGGTGGTCTTTCAATTCGTGTTGGGGTAAGGTCGGGTTTGTTGGTATGGGTAGGTTAACGTTGAGTAATGATGTCAACAGTTTGATTATATATTAATTAGAGATGTAATTGCAAGCAGGTATTTTTTACAATGTAATCACAGTGTATAAACATGCATGTATAAAAAATCATTACTTTAAAGTGCCCCGATTATGGATTATGGAAAGTTCATATTTTGCTTTTGGGAGTCCCAACAACAGGTTGAGATGGATGCAAGGTCAAAAAACACTTTCATTGTCTTTTAATACGTTTTTACCTCATTTGTTTAACGACTCCCACATTATTCATTTTACCCCTCCGATAATTTGTCGCTTACATTTAAAGCAGTGTTTGTGAGCTTCAAAAAACTGCCCCAAAAGGGGCGCCTACTGGCAAAAAATTTAATCTGCATTTTCATTCAGACCAACACGAAAAGCCCAACAAGTGGTCAAACAATATGCTAATGTTTCCTGTTGGCATCGACATGAAACAGCTTGGGACTCGTTTTAAAAGCGACTCATTTCAATGATTAAGAGTCCACTCTTTCTTTTAGAGACAATAACTTCATTCACGGTGCACCTTCAGATTTAAAACTTCTCAAGATGTTTTCATTCACTTAGATAGATCTGTGTTACCAACCACATGATGGGTCATTTTCACAATCTTTAATAGGGGCACTTTCAATGTAATTACATAGAAGTGGGACCCAATGTGATATTTAGCCATCAAGATCTAGCATCGATAATACAGTTTTCCGCTTGGTCGAACAATCACGCACATGCCAACAAACCAATAAGAATGGGCAACAATTCTGATGATTCATAACCATAGAGAGTAGGTTCCAATGCTGTACGAATGAATGATTTGGTTTCAACCGTTATTATTGTAAGCTTTTTATTACACCTCAAATGACGGGCGAATTCATAGTAACGCTTAGCCACACACAGTTCCCGCTCAAAAAAAATTGGATCGCGAAACGGCGTCTAATCAAATCACTTCTTGCATATAATGTGTTACAAAAGCCTTGTGATCTTCACGTTAAATTACGAAACGAACAAAAGGCAGCATCGCTAGCTGGGGAAACGTTTCCAAGCAACTAAATTTGCTGAATGCAACTACGCTGCAATGAAAAAACAAAAAAAACGAAAGCGCTGCATCCGAAGGTGTCGAGGGGGTAGTGATGAGAGTCTGGAGGAAGAACCGGTTAACCGGACCCGTGCAGACAGGGAAATGGGGAGATGCCAGAGCGCTGCGAGCTCTCTCTCGTTGGCAGGGTGATCGTGAGTTAGCATCAGGCGCTGGAAGACGTGGAAGAGGAAGAGGGGGGGGTAGGAGTTAGGAGACAGAAAGCAGGTCGTCGTTGACAGACTTCCCCCGCAATCTCTTGGCAGCCAGCCTTTACTCGTTTCTAGGCAGGGCTGGCCTCCAAGCGGATGTGGTTCATGGTCAGAACGGGGCACAGCGGTGCTGGCCTTTTGCAGTACGGCCAAGTTGGAGATAAGGCCTCTCCCGGAGCTACTGCACGGGCGGGAGGTGGAGATGTCTTTGAACTGCTGGTCACTATCTGGGTTTTGGAGGGAACGTTAGGCGAATGGTGCATCATGACGGAGATGTGATTAAATGAGCTCGTTCCGGGTATAAATTAAGACTTTAGCGGAGGGGGAAGGAAAGAGACTCGATATCATGGCTATAAATAGAGCTGGAGGGAGCGTTGGTTCAAGTGTAAGCAAGATTCCCTAAGAGTTACTGTGCAATATGTTGAAGACGTATTTATGTAAAAAAAAAAAAAAAAAAACATTGTAAAAAAGCATAAAATAGAAATACTAAAGTAATTTATGGTTAAGGAGGAAAACTGCTTCCACTCGCTTCCACTCTACCTGTTTGAAGAGTTGCAGGTTCACGGCCATCTCAAGGAAACTTCTCATGGTGCTGGAGCGGTGTGCCACGAAGCTCTTCTCGCAGAAGGTGATTGGCTCTCCCTGGGGACGAGAAAGCTCGCTTTTAATGACTATAGACAGTCCGCTATTGGCTAAAACGGCTGCAAACGGTGCTGCTTCATCTGAGACTCACAGACAGATGTTTTGTTTGACTGCGCTCGCTTGTTTATCATCATCACCCGTTGCAATCAATTACATCATTTCAATTTCTCCCCGAGTCGCATCAACGGAATACAAAAAAAAAAAAATAGTTGCCAGGAGAGAACTGAGGCTTGTTGGGAGCCCACACTTTGTCTGTGAAAAAGATTTGAGATCCTGTGGGCTTGTGGGGTTGCAAACGAATTTCGATGCGAATGTTCATAAATCCTTCTCTTTGCGAATTTTACTATATTGTTGCGTATAAAGCAACTGTGCTAGAATGGTTTAATTGTAAAGAATATAAAATATGCATTTTACAATAGTTAACAGTTTTCACAGAAATTCAATCTTGTAGTATTTGTAAAGCTATTCTTAGAGTGGACTGCATTTTTTGCTGTGAATGCAATTTTACACACAACTTTGTTGTGGTTGTTTCTACGCAAACTAACACAGCTAAACTTTTTTCCAATGCATTGTACAGCATAACCATTGAAAGCAACTGTTTATGTATGAACAGTTTTACAGAAATTTATATATATATATATATATATATATATATATATATATATATATATATATATATATATATATATATATATATATAGCTTCAAATAGCTTTTGCTTGTTTACACCCATTTTTTTATCATTTTATATATTATATTTTGCGTTAAACTGAGTGCTACCAATTATGAATGTGTTTCTAAATGAATCGAATTGTTACTATTTTAGCGAAGAACAATTTTCCAAATAATTTTTACTATGTAAATTGTCTGTAAAATCATTGTTGCATTTTAACGCATTATTCAGATATAATTTTAAGTAAACATTATTTATTATTAAAAATAATAATGTTTTTACTTACAATTTTCACAGAAACTCAACATGCTAAATATTCGTGAAACCATTCCTCCCTAAATGATCGCATTGAATTGAATTTTTTTGTTCTAATTATGAACCAATTACAGGTTTGTATGATTCACTGGTGTAAAAACTGTCTGATCTACACATTTGTTACCATCACTCCTGGTGCTCGGGGGTCAATAACAAAAGAGCCCCATGAGGTATCGCACTACAGTGACCTATATAAGCCCATGATTGCCGACTCTTGCATGGGAGCTAATTATGATTTCCCTGCATTGTTTCATTTACAGCTCAGTTAGATGTTGGCGTTCTGCTAAGGCGCTGATGGGAAAGCATATGGGCTCCATAAAGCAGAGCGGTATTTCACACAGATGATTCCTTGCAAATGGAGGAACCTCTTTAGAAATTCAGCACACAGAAGAAAAGCCATTATCGCAGAACATGACAGTAATGCTGGATGTGTAAAATCAAATACCGCTATCGCATTTCAGATGCATGCAGGAGGAACGATGCATAAATTACCAGTTTTATAATAAAAGAATGCAACTAATGCAATGTTTTCAGCTAAATAGCACTGCAATGCTGTCATTTCAAAGACAGAGGGGTGTTTTTTTGGTCTCTGTAATAACAAAGTGAAATATTAATCAAAATAAAGCAGCACAAAGGCTGATTTTCAATTGTTCGACTTCTCAGAATCCTAATGAGCTATAGGGACGACTGTTAAAAAAAAACACTCTGTATTTGAGCGTGTGTTTTAAAACAAATGCGAAGCAAATGAAAGTGGCATGACTGAGGGCCTTCAAAAAAAACAAAAAAACCCAGCAGTAATTCCATGTAGATTTGCAGACAATGTGCTCAATTGAGGCACCGCTTTGAAGGCTAAGAGTTGCGCAGACTTGACTTCGAGCGTGTGTGTATTTTTTTCTAGCGGCGAAAAGACAGTTTGTGCACAACCGCTGAAACATCAATAATGTATCTTCGCTCTGTGGGTCTACACAAACCAATTACTCTCTGCCTTGCCAACAAAGATGGCCACATTTGACAAACAGAGAGCGCACTTTGTTTTCCTCGACGCCACTCACCAAACCGAGAGGCACATTTCAGGAGTTTAGAGGGTCTGAGAAGACCACGAAGGGCCTGAGACTTCAAAGAGACTGTCCAGGCTTTTCAACATCTGACATTTCGGCTATGCAGACAGGCCCACCTTTCCCTGCACCTGTTTTTCCCTTTCTTTGAGCATTTCTGTGTCTTGATACGCCTTTGACTCCAAAATAAAAACCGACCACTTCTTAGTTTAAGGCAGATCTGAAATATTCAGCATCAAATTTAATAAATAAATAAATAATAATAAAAAAAGAAAAAGAAAAATATATATTTTTTTGCACTATAAAGCCTTACAGGAAAGCACTTTAGCACTTAAACTAATAATAAAAAAAAAAAAAAACGTAATTTTTTTTTTAAAAATACAATACTGAACTAAAAAGCCTCACATAATTGTAATGTGTATACACGGACGATACACAGTGTTGATAATGTGATGGATAAGGTCATATTCTGAAAAGAACTTGAAGTGAAGAGCGACAGTCTTACAGGTTTATATCTCAGGGCGTCCCGATAGGAGCCAAACAGCGCAGCCTGAGCATGCAGAAAGGCCCGAGCCACCCCGCTGCCTGTAGCAGTCGACTGCTTCTTCAGCTTACTCTTCAGACTGGAGACCTGAGAGAGAGAAAGAGAGAGAGAGAGTTAAATTAACACCTCTGAAATAGGTGGAGGAACAGGCAAACCCATTCAGAGTGTGAAGTGTCACATTTACAGGTCACCCCCCACCCTAAAAAAGAGAGAAAGAAATAAAGAAAACCTTCTATCTCTCAAGAGCACCTGCTGCTCTGTTAATTGAAGCAATGGTGCTGTGTGCAGGGGTGGGGCCGGAGGGCAAGATGACTTTGGAGGGGAATCATGGGCTCTTGTACCCTTTGCTTTATTTGCCTCGGATCTCAGATTACTTTGTACATTTCTCAACATAAATATACTTTATTATTATTTCATGATATATACACTGCCATTATCTGCCACATGCCGTTTAGTTTTTTTTAAATGAATTTTGTCCTTGTATTTTTGTGGAGCTAAAGAAAAAAAAGTGGAAGAATACAAAAATATATACACACACACACAATATAAATATTATTGCTTTTTTCCCGAATTACACTATAGATAGACAGACAGATAGACAGATAGACAGACAGACAGACAGACAGACAGACAGACAGACAGACAGACAGATAGATAGACAGATAGACAGATAGATAGATAGACATAGACAGAGATAGATAGAGACAGGCAGAGACAGACAGACAACGATAGATAGATAGATAGATAGATAGATAGATAGATAGATAGATAGATAGATAGATAGACAGACAGACAGATAGATAGATAGAGACAGACAGACATAGACAGAGAGACAGAAATACAGTAAGGCAGACAGATATGCACGTCCCCTTCAGATTTTCTGCATCCTGTATGGAATCATCCAAGCCTGTGACGAGACACAGCGGTGCACAAACACATGAGGATGAACCACGAAGCGGAGCTTGATCCAGGTAATGTAAGGTTAACCAAATTGATTACGTATGCTGCGGCGCTCATAACCATCTGCTGGCAACTCACACCGAGCAGCGAGCATATCAATAATCTCTTTAGCTTCCTTCATTAGGGAAGATCAAGCGAGGAGCATAAACGAGAGCGTTTAGACGATCGGTTGAATACCAAGAGACAGATCGGTTTAGGAACGCTGGAAAAACACCTGGACCAATCGTCTCTGACCCTCGCGGAAAGAGGTTTCGCATTCTGGCAAGTTCGCAAACTGTGGCGTTATTCCATACGGGACGAATGTGATTTTTGTTGTCTTTTGTTCTGTTGGTCTCTGTTGGGACGTGCCTCTTTTTCGCAGCGTCCCTCAGCTGATGTGGCGAATACTCTGGAGCATCAAACAGGAAGTTTAGCGGCGCTAAATTAACAAGTGTCATCTCCATATTCACACTGGCTAAGTGCTTTTATGTTTATGTAAAGTTGGCGCCATATTAATATTTCATGTTGATGCGTTGTCTTTTTTTCCCCCCTCACTTCTCTCGCTCTCCCCAAACAATCCGTTAAACAGTCTTCATTTTTGAAGAATCAAAGAAAGCAAAATGCCAGTCACACTCAGGAGAACGTGCAGCATACCCAGTGGGCAAATAAGAGGAGATAAAACAAAAGGTTGTGCACAAGAACGTCTTTACTATTCTATTTTACATTTCAGTTTATGGATTTAAATTACTTTAGAAATATTATTTATATCTCTAATTAATGTGTTCATATTTACAGTTTATTTAAA